>NC_044348.1:30257278-30509778 GCF_007364275.1 Archocentrus centrarchus
AGTCGGACCACTAAGCCCACTAGCACAATCTGTGTTCAACCTATAAGCAGCCACATCTCCAAACTGTTGTACCATTTGAAGTGCATGTGCAGCAGTGAGATGAAAATGAAATCCCACAAATTTGTCCAATCAGACAGAACCTGAAACAGTGAAGGAAAAAAATGACAGCGCATTGACCTCAAATATCTTCTGTATTAGGTCAATTAGAAGGCGTCACCCCACCATGTTAAAAAAATCAGAGAAAGGCCAAAGGTCATATGGACAGAAGAAGGCTGTTATTCACTTAATATTAAAGATGTCAGGAACCACGCTAACTGTGAACTGTGTGGTAAAAAAGCTGTGTTTTCTCTGTAATCGGTAACAGATCATCACCACAGCAAGCACACAACTTTAATGGTTTGAATATGGAGAGATAAAATAACAAAATCATTGAGACTAATTTCCTCCTAACACAAAAATATACTCCAAATGTTATGAATTAATTTGTCATTATTATGATTAAGTATCAAAAATCCACTTGTGGTCATGGTAGAAAACCACAATGCAACCAATATGAATGCCACAGCTAAAATTACCTCCAGACACTACCGCAAAGTTCAGAGGTGGCAAAAGTACTGACATTCTGTACTTAAGTAGAAGTACAAGTACTTATGTTAAAAAATACTTTAGTAAAAGTCAAAGTACTGGTTCAACTTCTCTACTTAAGTAAAAGTAAAAAAGTACAGGCTCTGAAATGTACTCAAAGTAAGAAAGTAAAAGTAGTTCTTTGGAGGATGTTTCTACCTGCTATTTTTGTGTAAAACTAACCGAACCTCATTATATATTATTGTAATAATATAAAATAATATTACATGAGAATACAAACGTTATTCCAATCTAAATTTTAATTCTAATGAATGCACTCAGCTTGAAACTGTTATGTAGGACACAAACTGTGAAAGGGAATTTAAACACAGCTCTATTCTCTGTGTCCTCCATAGTAGAGGGTGACTGTGCCTCCACCTAAACACCAACATGAGGATACTCAGGGGTTACAGTGGGATTCAGAAGGTGGAGGAACCCTAAGATCAGCTGTAGTGGCTCTGCATGGGGAGAAGAATCACAACTTTCTATTGTGAGCTGCAGTAAATGATGTTGGTGTGCAGGCTGTGATCAGCTGACCTGCTGCTGCTGCTCTGAGGTTTACTGCTCTGTGTGGATGAAGTGAACTCACAAAGATGTAACCCAGTATTTCACAGCCATCCCCTACACTGACAGCATACAGGCTGTAGAAATGTTGGACTCAGTGAATGAATCTCAGCATCAGCAGCTTTGATTCAAACTCATCTCTGCTGCACTGATGTAACCTGTAACTCTGACCATGAACACAAACACTGTGCTCCAGTCCAACACAGAGCTTTACTGTAAATACAGTACAACAAGCTAACCTAAACTGCAGTATTTTCATAGAATCTTTGAATTACACAACGTCAGCATACTTCAGTTTATTTTCCAGTCCTTACCTTTAAATCTAACCTCTCTTCTTCCTTTCTGTCCTCTTTCTCCATCTCTGAGTGAACTTCTCTCTCTTTGCTCTCCCTGAAATACAGCAGCTCTTCTTTTAGCTAGCTGTGTAACAAACTGCACACACTTTGTGTGTTTGCTGATATTTGTTGAGCATTTAGAAACGCTGCATTTACCTGCCACACGTTACTGCCTTCATGCTCGCTCCTCTTCAGTAGCGCTAGCTAAGCTGTTTATGTGCCGCAGCGCAACTTACGGACTCGGTCCGGCCCGCTGGAACCCCTGATTATAGCGCTATAAATGAGACATTAATTATATGGGTTTGCGTATTTAATCCCTTTGTACGAGATAAGCCCCGGTGATGGAGGATAGGCAGTACGATTGTCTCTTGTGTGTTATTATTCCTCCGTTTAGGCTCAGATCGTTTGATGTTTGACGGCGCACTGACCGGAAATGCAAACTTCTCTCTGACGTGTTAAAAAGTAACGAGTCTGTTTGAAAATGTAAGAAGTAGAAAGTACAGATACTTGTGTAAAAATGTAGGGAGTAAAAGTAAAAAGTAGTCAGAAAAATAAATACTCAAGTAAAGTACAGATACCTGAAAAATCTACTTAAGTACAGTAACGAAGTATTTGTACTTCGTTACTTCCCACTTCTGGCAAAGTTAAAAAAAACAAAAAAAAATCAAAGTGATGTGCACCAGGATCTATAACATAGGAGTATAACGATGATTTAAGCTCAGCACTTAGTTCCCTTGCTCTTCCTGACCATTCATCTCTGTTGTAACATGGCAGGGGTGGCCAACTTTTTGCTCCAGATGGCCATAAGAACTTAGATAAAGTAAGCAAAGGGCCACATACTGGATAACTGAATCAAAATGTAAATACAGGTTACAATAATTTCAGATGCTATTTCAACATTTAAAGAGCCCTACACCTTGCCAACTGTCTGATGTGCTACTGAATGTCACAAATGAAACACACTGCATTGGTATCAAACTAACAGCAGCACAGACCCACTGCAGTCACCTCATTGAAATTCCTTAGCATAATGTTGCCTTAATGCTGGGGGTTATTTTGATCTGTTTTCACTATGTGTGCGATGGTCGAGTTCCAGCGCTAGGATGCACACACACACACATATACACACACAGATGAAAAACAGAGCACTGGAGGTAAACTTTCAACAGAGGGAAAGTTCAGTGTGTCAGAAAATAGGCCTGGTTTTAAAAAAAAATTACCTGAGGCAACAATCTCAGCTCTCTAAAATGATGAGCTTGATATATAAACCATGTACCAATTTCAGTGACACATAACATTAATTAATCTTGTCAGATGTAAGAGAAGTTAATCAATAAAATTGCCTAAGTTATCAACTAACTCTCTAAGTACCACAAAATTTGTATGTGTGAAATATAAGTACTTTCAACCAACATAATACATAATTAATTAAATCTGGAGGATATGTATTCTTATTATCAAGCAAATTATTCTATTACAATTTAAAGAAAAATTGTGTATTTAGTAGTGCATTACAATTACCTAACACTTCATATTTTTAAACATAGTGAGGTCATAAAATAGACCTGGTTATAAATTAAACAACAAGTTATAAATTAAACAACGAGCTACACAAAATACAAGGTTCTAGGGTGCCTGGGTGGCTCAGTGGTGGAGCAGGCAACCACATGCATATGCTGCTTTGAGGTGCAGGTGGCGCAGGTTCGAATGTTAATTAGTGCTAATTAGTTTGATAATGCTAATTAGCATTAGCGTTGGGGGGTTCTGAGAAGTCGCTAAGTTGGCAACACTGAGCTCCTGGCAATTCATGTTGAATAGGAAGCTCAAAACTGTCATCTGTGCTCCCCTTTTCCACTCCTTCCCCCTCGCTTTCAGTTACCTTTCAGTTAACCGCTGCCTAGAACCCTGAAATTGTTATAGATTTGTGGCTTTTCCTATTAATAAAGCAAATTTATTATAATAACAATGGCAACAATTGATACATTATCCAACAGATCAATGAAAATAATCCTTTAGTCTTATATAAATTATTTGCTTCAACTCAACCACCTACAATAGAAATATTCTGCTTTATCATATGATTAACAGTAATCTACTGATATGTATGCACTAAGGACACTAGTGATGTTTACTCATACCTACATAATTTCAAATTTTTAATGCAGTAATTGTGAGTATTTCTAGTTTCTGGTATTAGCACTTCTGCTTCAGGAAAGACTCTGAACACTTCTGTCATCTGTGGTTTATTTGTTAAAATGATGAGTGCTTCAAATATTTATTTTGGAAACATGATATACAAATAAACACTCGCCAAACAGCAAACTTTACACATATTGATTTTTCCCTTCTAGAGGACAGCACACAGTTGGACAAACACTTCTTTCTTTGGTAATGTGCTCTGTACAGATGGGTTCTGACCTGCTGGGTTGACTCAGTTTGAATAACTGGTTAAAAATGATTGTGTGATTTGGCTCTAATCCAAATACAGATGCATCAGTCTCTGGTAGAACTCCAGGAGTATAGCCGTAGCACTTCTCAGTGCCTCGGGGACCGTTTAAGAGTTTGCACAGTAGCTTTGTGAGAGATAACTACTGACTAATTTGATGTCAGATTGTTTTACTTCACAGAAACTTAATGAGCATCAAGTTTATTGTTTATTAGTTTTACAGCCTGTTAGTGCTTACTTATGACGTCTGGAAAACAGCCAACACAAACAGTTTGAGGAAAGAGAAAATATGGAGATTTTGATGAGACAAAGCGACCACTGAAAACTGCGACTTAAAGAAAACAGATCTGTACGTGGTGCTATAACAACCACCCAAACACAGCCCAAACTTGATTTTTCCAAAGCAACATTTCCCATATGAGCTAAAATACAATATCCATCTTGGCCTGCAATTGTTGTTGTCTTTGTTGCTGTCCCATATGGAACAGAAATAAAAATGACTTATGACTTTTATGTCTAATAACATTTACATGTCTCTTACTATGATTTACAACCACCTTCAAAAATTTCTCATGCAATTATCAGAATTAAGTAATTTAGTATGTGAAAAAGCAAAAGTGTCTGCTTTCATCTATAAATCATAATATTGGTACACAAACATTTACTATTGGAGGCGAGGGGGAAAGTTTGTTTGTGTTGGATTACCATGAAGAAACAGCCGAACACAGCAATGAGCTAAAGCTGCCATGTTGTCATTTTCAGTCATGTACCTTGAATCTCCAAAAGACTTCAGCAAAGCTGCAATAATATTATATTATATATTTCAGAGGGAAATATCACTATCATGCCAGCATGCTCAAAATGTTCCCTCCAGTAAAATGCTAGAAATAGTAATACATTATGCTACATTATGACAGGAAAATATATATGGATATCCAAAACAATCATTAAAAAAAAACATATAGATAGTCATTACTTAATTGCAATTAAAATGTCATCATTATTATTATTATTATTATTATTATTATAATCACAGATTCTAGTTTGAGGCTACAATGTACGGCTTACTGCACTTCTGCAGGTAGTTTGTCCAAAGAGCCATTGCCATAATCCAGAAAATCCTATTGTTCAACTGCTGTGGGCGAGCATAATAAATGTCAAACACCATCCTGTCTATTTCATTCTATTACTTATAAATTTATTAAAAGAGTAGGCACTATAGAAACAAGTTCCATTTGCTAACTTTGCATAAGCTCTGCTCATGTAACCATTAGCTGCTGATGAGACAGTTATTATTCTTCCTCAGCCTGTCAGTCGTTGTTTTTTGCTGGAGCTGTATTTCTGTAAATAAATAATTTGAATCAAATCGTTGTCAGTATAAATGAAAATGAAAAATTAGACTGAATTAGAGATTCCCACATGACAGAAATATAACCTCCATAGCTTTTTTTTTAAAACTTATTTAGAGAGCAAGGTTTTTAATTTTTTTTTTAATCAGATTTGACTGGTGATTCTAGACATAATTTTTTTTTTTTTAATGTCCTGATGATCATTAAAATTAATTTTAATTTAGAAAATGCATCTAAATTGCTGCACAAATAAGTACCCAGAAGCATTTTAAGAAGCTTGCAGAGTGACAAGAGTTGCTCTTAGGAACAACTTCAGGGTGAAATTAGGCTGCTTTACAAGTGCTAATCAATCACTAATGTTAGCTACTACATCAAAGTTATCTGGACAGTTAATTAGCCGTATTCACCCAACAAAGTTGCTTACAGGTGTATACTTGGCCTGGTAATCGACTCTTTAGTCATAGTGCTTTCTGCTCATCCACAGAGTAGTTGGTTGGCTCCTGGGGCCAATAATGCCTTTAAAAGCAGAGCAGCAGCAAAGCAAAGTAAAGCACTCGGAAATTTGGTATTTTGATCTGCTGCTGGCACTACAATATGGAGGAGGAACGTTTTAAAATTTAATGTCGAGTGGGACTGAATATCTTGAGCGGGCCACTGAATATCAATAATTGTGAAGATACTTGACTCCAGAAGACAAAGATCGACCCCATAGTGGCACCAGAGGAAAAGTTAGAGGATCATGTTTAGGTCAGCAGGATTTATCCTCTGGGGATCAAAAGTATCTCCATCAGATCAAATGATGGGTTTAATGTCAGGGTTATTCATGGTGCTGTGGTCTTAGCATTGATTAAAAAATATATATATATGACACAACTAATACATATTTCTTCAGAAACACTGTGCTGCTTATTTGATTTTTTATTTATTAGCAGTATTTTGACAAGCTACAGGGTATCACATTGGGTCAAGCAGAGTGCACCAACCCAGCTGACCATCAGCTGATCTAAAGAGTCACCAGTGATGGCTGACACTTCAAACAATCTGTTGGAGCTGCCAACTCCTCGTTCCTCCCCGTGGTTTCTTCCTGCTCCATGCTGCTGCTGCTGCTGCTGCTGTTGCAGCTGATGAATGGCTATGCTGCTTACATGCTCTACCAGCCCAGCCTCTTTCTAATGTGGTCATTTTTTTTTTTAATCAATATATCTGCAATGATATTTCTTGTTTAGAGGTTTATGTATATTCCATATGTCATGGTACGTATCTTCAAGGTCCTCTAACCTCCAGGAGGGGAGGGAAAACCTTCAGCACCAACTGCAAACATTTATAAGTTCCCACAATAATATGAAATTCCAAACATGAGAATGATTCTGATTAAATTAAATTATCCAGATGTTTTTACATTATACCTTGGCTTGTAGCTGGGGGTGGATGTCCTGTTCAAATGGCTGGGCCAGCTGAGAAAATCTCAGTGGGGAAAGAGATGAGAAAAAAAATAAATTCTCCCTTTCCTTAAAAACTTCTTATGAGCTTCAGTTTTGAAATACTAAGCTAGAAAAACAGACACCAGAACATACATGATTAACATTTGCAGATTAATAATTTTTGACTCAGACACATAAAATCACCCTTTAGTTTCCGTCATCGCTAATTAACAGGACCTGTGTGAAGGATCATAATGCTAATGCTGTGTCTGTGTGAGATCAGAGAGCTTTTCTATCTTGATTAAATCTTAATGTTGCAAAGATTGTTCCTGGATTAAAGTGCATGAGAAACACACTGGGTTAAACGGTCAGCAAAACCAACTGGAAGTGAGCTGGTTTTTAAACATATTTCTTGGAGTTAAACTCTGATCAAACAAGAGTTAAACTGAATCCAGCACACTGAATACATATCCAACTATACAGCCACACAGCAACAGCATCCTGTTTTGGTCCAGTAAAGTAAATCCTCCCCCCCTGATCTTGACTTCTCCACATCATAGAGGCAGTCCTCTTATGCTATGCTGCCCTCTGGTGCTCATAGCCATCACTACATCAGTGCTACTGCAGAAGTGCTTTATACTCCATCTGTACATTTAAATCACCTGTGCTTTACACAAAAGGAGGTCATGAAGAAAATTCAAGTGAAAGCTGTGATCCACTCTGAGGTCATAAAGGATGCGAAAAGAAAAAAAAGAAGATGCAGCACCAAGAAAGAGAGCTTGATAAAGAGAGACCCTATGAATCATACAAATGAGAACAGATGCGGTGGTAAAGAAGCTGCCCATTTCAGCAAAGCACTGCAGTAGTCAAACAGCACAAGATTATAATCACACTAATGAAGCTCTGCTTGTGAACACATCCAATCACATGAACATAAATACAAAATCCTTTTCTTTCCTAAATTAAATCTGAAAAAAGGTCCATGTGTGGCCTACCGTACACTTTCCTGCCACACAGAGAGAAGTTTCATTCTGTCCACACGGCGTCCCGTCGATCACCCTTTCTGACTGCCGCACGTAGAACCTGAACCCTACGGCCCGGCAGTTGAGTTCACAGTGCTGCTCAACAGGAACTGAAAAAACAAAACTTGACACCATTATTGTGCGGTTAAAGCTTGAAGGGGAGATCAGCCATATTTAAATCAAGTGACATTTTGGCTTTTTATAGGTATCGTCACCAAGCTTTCAAATCATGAGAGCCGTTATGGCCATAATGAAATATTTAAACTTACAGAGGTCGTGAAGAAAATTCAAGTGAAAAAAAAATGCAGCACCAAGAAAACTAGAGCTTGATGCCTGGACCTCAAATCATTAGAGGTCTGTGAAAAAATGCATATTATGCAATTCTTAAGGTTTAAGGTTTCTATATTGCCATTGTATATACAACAAAATATAGAGATAACATATGATAACAGTAATTAGCTATTTTACTAATACAATTAATATTCTGTCTGTTGTTTAACCCTGTGGCTATTTTCTGATAAAGAACTAAAGCAGCACTGGATTGACCCTTGACTAAAACTGAATTGAAACAGTAATACACGAGTGTGGTATCACTGCAGCGTGCATTTTCTCTCTCTTTAAAAGAGAGAAAAAAAGCTCTTTAATACTGACAAAAGATTTTGTTTTGATGTAATAAAAGCTGCAAAGCCTGACCGCTGCTTTCCTTTTTTCACGTGCTTTATCAATTAGATATGATGCAAGCCCAAAAGCCGGGCATTTCTTAAACAGATGTACACGAGGATGTTTAAGCACTGCTCAAGATGGGTGTCAAATGACCCAGACTTAACCTCATACGTGTACCTGGGGTTATTTAATCTTTACATCTGCGTAATCCATCAGTTAAGGCCGCAGCAGACAGACAAGATCTCACAATACACATCTGTTTGACAGGATATTAACTCTGGAGGCTGGTATTTCCATTAGCTCAAACAAATGACAGACAGTCAGGTGTTTTGACGGTTGCCTGGATACTTCAGGTGAGTATGCTTAATGAGTTTGTATTTATGAACATTCATCTCTAAGCCTATGGACAGGTGGCATACTGATGTCCTTACATCAAACCACGCCTCCGTTTAAACAGGTCATGGGGTCGGGCAGCTGAAGATGTAACACAGTGTGAACATGCAGTCAGCTGTGAAATGTGTGACCTCAGGGTCAGGCGAGGCTGCAGACTTTGAGCATTTATTACTTCTTCAAATACATGTTGCAGGTATTCTGTTGTCGCTGTGTTTTAAACTAAGGTTTGAGTTCTGTTTTTTCTGCCATGCTAGTGACAGAACAAGGTAGCTCTGAAGCGCAAGACGAAACAAGGAAAAGGAAAACACAACATTTAGAAAATGTCATTAAAATTCAATTAAATTCAGACATGGACTTTACTGAGAGTAGCACTGAGACAGGAAATGATATTGACCTGTGGCAGGGACTTGGATTCTGTCCCTGACTTTGCTTAGAAGTGAAATTGGGGCTTTCTGTTTTTCAGCCTGATATTTTATACAGTTGGGTCCATAATTTGTTGGACAAAGCCACTGTTTTTTTGTAGTTTTGTCTCTGTACACCACCACATTAGATTTTAAAACAAATAATCAATATATGATTGAAGTGCAGACTTTCACCTTTAATTCAAGAGGTAATTCAAGGTACAAAAACCTTGCATGAACTGTTTAGGAATTTCAGCAATTTTTTATACTCAAAAATGAATTGGACAATTTACTAACAAGCAGGTCTGTGGCCAGGTGAGCCTGTTCCCTTGTTATTTGATGACAAATGAAGCAAAAATAATATCTGGAGATGATTCAAAGTTTTGAATTTGTAATTTATAGCTTTTATTGTAATTTTAAATATGAAGCCCAAACATATATCAATGCAAGTAAACCTATCAGAGACAAAAACATGCTTAAAAAGTATGAATGCACCAGCCAGCTGGGCAACATCAAAAAAGGACCTGAAAGACCACCGTTATTTCCATGGTTATGAAAAACAATTTCACAACATCAAGTCAAGCCAAGAACATTTTCAAGAAGGTAGATGTATCATTGTCAAAGTCTACAATCAAAGAGATGCCTTCATGCACGGAAATACATGCTGCAAACCACTGGTTACACTCAAGAACACAAAGACCAGATTAGACTTTGCCAGAAAATTTCTAAAAGTCTGCACAGTTCTGGAAAAAAATCATTTTAACAGATGAAACCAAGATTAACTTGTAGCAGAATGATGGGAAAAGAAAAGTATGGAGAAATAGAGAAACAGCTCACAATCTTAAGCATACCATATTATCTGTCTAATATGGTGGGGGCAGCATTATGGCATGGCCATGTATGGCTGCCAGTATAAGTAGGTCACTAGTGTTTACTGATGATGTGACTGTATCAGGATACATTCTGAAGTGGACAGGGCTGTGCTCAGACAGAGCTTCACAGTGCAAATGGATAATGAGCCAAAGTATACTGTAAAAGCAACCCAAGAGTTTCTCAACGTAAAGAAATGGGATATTCTTCAAAGGCCAAGTCAGTCACCTGATCTCAACCCAGCAGAGCCAACCTAATGCTTTTCAGGTATTAAATACAAAGCTGAAGGCACAGAGACCCACAAACAAGCAGCAACTGAAGGTGCCTCCAGTAAAGGCCTAGCAGAACATCTCAAGGGAGGAAAACACAGCATCTGATGATGACCATGGGTTCTAGACTTCAGGCAGTCACTTACACTTATTTACTGATTGCTACAGGATTTTTTCCAAGTATTAAAAAAATCCTTATATAAAATCCATATATGTTTGGATTGTTATTGTGTATTGCATAAAAAAAGCTTTTTGTAAAGCCTCTTGAATTAAAACTGAAAGTCTGCACTTCAATCATATTTTGATCGTTTGATTTGACACACACTTCATATTCTCATGCTGCACATATACGTAACCTACCCTCATTAAAAGGTTCCCATTCATACAGTCTGCCCATGAAAGGCTGGTTGTTGTAAGAGGAACACTGGACGGCTCTGATGTGTCTGCTGGATAGTGCACAAGCCTGAGGAAGGACCAGTGAAACACAAACATGCATTTATTTTCCATGAAAACTCAGAGTCGGACAGGTAAATCCCTTTGTAACTACAGCTGCGTCTCACTGTCACGCTCTGTAGCCACTGATTTACTGATTGCTACAGTGAGCCTTCTCTGTTTTAACTGTTTCCACTCCTCAGCTTGTAGTTCTCTCTTTCTTAACAAAAGCAATTAGATTCCAGTATATATATATGAAGGCAGCGCAGTGAAACCCAACCTCCCTTAAGTCTCCATACATTATATCCTTTGTTTAAACAAGACTCTGGTCTGCTTTACTTTGCTTGAATATCTGTCATCACATACCAGAGAGACAATATACAGAACCAGACACTGCTTCAGTTCATCTTAATGCACAGAATCAGTTCTGTAACCTAGGATGAGATGAACAAACCTTATCCGCACACTCGTACAATTAAGCTGGTGTAATTTTTGGATTGATTATGGATTATTTTTACCATTTTGACCACTCTGACATGAGCCACATGGTCAAGGTCTGCTGTAGAGATGGAGATTGTTGGAGGTTTTGTCATCCATTAACAGGAGTTTTTAAAGTGTGCAATTAACAGCATTTAATAAAATGGAATGTTGTGACAAAAAATACTGAGTTAAAAACAAACATATTGAGGCATCCTTAGCTTGTAATAGAAAAACGTGCCCAAACATTAAATACAGTAGTCCAGTTTAGACTGGAAAGGTATAAACCAGTCATGCCTAAAGTTAGACTGCAATAAATAACACAGGGTGTCCAATTTCTAATTAATATTAGGTGTTACTTATCAATTCTTCAACTCAGTCAGAGGCAATATGACTAATAAACTACATGTGAAATATGTCTGAATGTTATGGTTGTGGAGTATGCAACAACTATGTCTACATAATGGAACCACAGAAAGTGGTTTGTCTTTTCTCATGAGGGGACACATGCAGTCTTTGCCTTCTGTCAGACATAAATATTGGAATTCATGTAAATGTGTACTTTCCCTCACCAGAGCTTAAAAACTAAAACTAATACTTTAGAATTTGCATGCTGGTATTTCCTTTTCACACACAAACAAAAGCAGCATTAGAAAATAATTAAATTCCCATTACCAACAAACCATTCTGAGAATAAGAACAAAATGCAGAGTTGCCTACATTACTGTTGCAGATCCTGTATTGAGAATGCTCCCCTGTGCAGAAGGAAGATGGCAGAGGATTGTAGGGTCTCACTTGACGCTGCTTAGGGTTGGACATGTGGCTGCCTGTATTGTGCTCCTGCTGGACCGCAGCCTTATTGGCTGAACCAGGCTGGTAAAGGGGAGCCCAGATTTGGTTATTTCTAGGATGCTGTGTCCTGGCATGCATGTAGGGTCTGCTGTAGAGATGGAGATTGTTGGAGGCATTAGGGCTGTTTGACCTGTGGCCACCACTGCCTCTAGCTGTGGGGTGGTGAGAATTAGCTGCAGCAGAGCGACTGCGTCTCTGTGGGCGCGGGGTTTTGGAGTCCTGGGCTGTATCCGTCTGCAGTGAAGCAACATAGGGCACCCTCCCATAGCCATACCTCCCTGGGATATTGTGTGTTACCCCCCTGAAAACATAAACATAAGAAGATTAACACTGGCTCTGAAAATGTAGTTATCACTTCATCTCTAGGCTACACATGTCCCTGTTGACTGGTATAGAGCTGAATCCAGTCTCCTACCAACTCTCTACCTCCAGAAAACGTCATCTAAGTGCCCTCCTAAACCAACCACAGACTGTTCAACAGACATCATGTTTTAGAGTTTGATCAATATCTTCTTTTATTGGAAATGTTTCAGTTTAGCTAAATGCCATCTTTTATTGAAGAAAATGTCAAGACCCTTCATCTGAACTACAACTTTTGTGAAGCACCAGGATCCCAGTGGCAGAATTTTAGGAGCTTTTGTTGTTATTTGGCTCCTTCGATTCCAACTCAAACAACCCCCCCATTACTCGGCTGTCAGTGCTATTTGTTTAAAGGCAACCATAACAGGAAGGAGGTCACAAAGCTGCCAAGCACAAGCCGAGCTTTTGACTGCAACCATAAAAGACTAGTTTTCCACCGGAGGGCAGTCAGATGCGCCCACAGTGATGGCTCCAAAGAGTCACTTTTAGACTGGGCTGCTCAGTATGTAGCACAGCCTTACATGACTCACTCACTGAAAAAGCACAAGAGCTGATATACAAAAAAAATAATAATAATGGTCAGTGCTCTTCATTGCAAATCAATATAGTCACATAAAATGCATTCGATATAGAAATATATATTGCAATATTTCTCTATTGGTTAAAATAACCTAACCTGGAACCATTCGGGTGTGTGCGTGTTGCGTGTGTGTGTGGAGAGGGGGTATACAGAGGACAGAGGGGAAAAGATGATGTTACATCGACCAAAAACAATGCCAAACAGTTATAAAATCACTGAAATTGAATAAAACAAGGATCCTTATTCACCATATTTACAGTTGTGCAAGAGGAGCACAGTGTCACAGAACATGTCACAGTCGAACAAGATGAAATATGGAAAATCTTTTTTGACATTGTACTCTTTGTCAGCATAACTCAAGCCGTGCCAAATGCCACATTAGCCATCTTCCACTATGACACACTGGATGGAATAAAACCAGCAACTGCTGGGCTCAGCTCACTTTCATTTGCAATGCCCTCCGTCTGTTGGGTCAGGTTGTTATTGCGCTGACATCCTGTAGTCTGTAGTCAGTCCTGGCGTTTATTTATTTATTTATTTATATTATTACTAGTTTTATAGCCAGTGGACCATGATTCCTCCAAAACATATTATTATTTATTATTATTATTTTTCATTGTGGCCTAAATGAATTTTCTTGTATTCATTAATTCTCATTACTTTTTTTCTCTGTCACTCATCTGTATCCAAACCCTCTGCTATTTCAAAACAGGTTTACAGTTACAAATAGAGTGATTAGATTGTTTTGAGTCCTACAATTAATCCCATCACTCTATGCAGAATGATATCTGCTAAAATTGTGTACCTGCGGCCACCAGACCTGGTCTCCTTCTCTCTCCTCAGCTCTCCACGACCGCTGCTGTTGGAGGACCTGGCGGTGTTGCGGTGCAGAGGAACTGTAGGCCGCAGGGCTGAAATTACACGGCCTGGTTGGTGAGGTGGGAAACCAGCCCCTCTGGAGGGATGCTGAGATGGAGTGTACACAGGCAGGCAAGGCCTGTTCTGTTCTTGTACCCCTTTTCCACAGGTCTGGGAACAGGTTGACCAGGGACCCCAGGCGCCCCAAGAGCCCCGAATTTCTCCATGCTCTGACTTGACCTCCTCTTGGTGCTCTACCCTCTGAGGAACCTGCATGGAAATTAAACCTCAATTAAGGACATCACAAAGTGCAAAGAAGTGGAATAGTGCTGCAAGATCTGAATGCCAAGGATTAGTGGAAAGCTTCAGCAAGACTTTAATCTTTTCAATGATCAAGGCCCCGAATAAAAGCTTACATCAGGGACTTTATCTCACCACCACAACCATCCTGCTCCTCTGCCCCCCCCCCCCCCCCCCCACCACTGCTCATGAAATAGACCTCTGTTCATTGTAATAAAGGCCTGATTTGGCTGATTAGTGGGTGTCTGTTAGCGGACTATCCCCTATTGGCTACCTGTGTTTCTCACTGTTGATTCTATCCCTTTGTGTCATTGTGCCAGGGACATATTAGCAGCGATCACTGCACTCTCTGTTTGAAGAACTTGCCAGCAGGAGTCCTTTTCCAAGCCGGTTTTATCCATGAAGTTGCGTTGAAATCCTGTCTTTAAGGAGCACTTTGTCTCCATTCACAACAACCTCTCTGGGCAAACACATGGCTGTAGTAAAAGCTCAGCTGTCTTTGACTTTTAGTGGATGGAAAGAGAATACAAAAGCAGTAGGGAGACTTGGCAGGGAGCAGCTTCTGCTGTCAGTCAGCCTGTGCAGCTATTCAGAGAGATCCTGGACCACCCCTCCACCTCTTCTACTTCGGCTTTTGTAACTCAAAGCCACTGTCATCTCCGGGTCACCAAAAGGTCCCACAGCTGGACTCCCAGTGGAAACACATGGAGCCAATTCACACACACCCTACTTTCTGATAATTCCATTGATCAGTTCTGTTGGTCTGCCATCTTCAATGACTTGTGTTGCTGCAGGGTTCAAGAGGTGGTTTGCTGACAGCTGACATCAGCCCTCTTTGTTTTGCCGCAACCGACAGATGTTTTCACTTTCTGTCTCTACGAGCTTACAGATTATCACCCTGGTCAGGTTACCCCTGGGAATACTCTCATTTGCTGTTTTGGGTGGCATTTGGCCGTGCTGACGAGACACAATCATGCATGCCATCTTTGGATATGAACATTCCAGTCTCCTTGTCCAACCAAGCAATTAGACTAACAGATAAAATGGCAAAAAGAAAAATTCCAGGAAACATTTGATGGAGGTCTACCATCATGGAAGTTTTGACATCAAGCAAATCACACAAGTTAGAACACTGGCATATTTTTCTAGTAGCTCCTTCTGCTGTGCAGCTGCTGCTCACCTTTCTGTGGTCTGTTGTGTGCTGGCTGCCCAGGGGGTCTGACCAAAGCAATAGTAGCAGCATAGACACTCTATAGACAACAGAGAGAAGAAATTACTGCCCATATTTACAGTTTTATTCAAACAGATTTATTGGCTTACAGTGTAAATTAGGATTTACTGATATTATTGAAATATTGCTGTTCATTTGCTAGACCTAAGGATAATCAGGGAATGTGTCACACATTTAAATTACCTGACAATCCAGAAACAGGCTCCTTGCATATTTCCTGGTTTCTTAAAGCTGGACACTTAAATGTAAAAAGAGAAGTTGACATTAGCATGCAGCAGAGTGCTGGTGACATTTTCAGCACTGCTGTTAGTGGCTACAGTCCAGGAGCTTCAGAGAGTTAGATTCTTTCTAATCACTATCCATCTACTGACAGACTCAGCTCACATTTTTAGTTTGGCACTTATTCCAAGGTTAAACCCTGATTTTGTCATGGTCCCGGGTTGTTGACTCAGTGCTTTCTAGTTTTATTTAAATATAGTCTGTTGATTCTTAGTTTGCTGTGTTATTTGCTTCATGGTTTCCTTTAAGCGTAGTTACCCTCGAGTCCTTAGTTCCAGGTTCGGTTTTGTTTATATTTCATTTATTGTTTCCATTTACCCTGCCTCCCCTGTATTAGTCTCAGTCTCTGTGTTTGGTGTTTCCTGTCTTTTTGCTTCCTGTTTTATTTTCATAGTTATTCATCCCTTGTGCCTTGCTTTAAGTTTTGCTTCCCCTTGTCTCTTCACCTGATTCAGTTCCCCTTACTCCTTGTCAAAGTATCTGTTTCCTTGCCCACATGTTTTCTAGCTGCTTGTGCATTTGGATATAGTTTTAGTCTTTATGTTTCACTTTTCCCCTTTGGATTTCATAAAACATCAAATGGACATTCTGAACAGTCTAAACAAACAGCTCGCATTTTGTAAAATCCTGCCTGTTTACAGTGTCTTACAGTGCATCTTAGGTCCACTTCACATTCCACTCAGTATAATCTGCAGATTCATGACAGATCCTTTGTTTTGTTTTTTCTACTTGCCACCACATCACTCTACAATCCACTTGGACAAAAGAAATAGACTTTTCCTCACCTGACCCTGCAGTGACTTCATTACTTCTAGAACCTAAAAACTGCATCCCCTCAGACAGAGGTTTGAGTTTCAGTCAGAAAATGTTTCACCCCTTACCCTTTACCCTATTGCCCTGGCCTTCTTTGCACTTTTTCTAAATTAAGTTTATTGATAAACTTAAAAAAAAAAAAAAATATATATATATATATATATATATATATATATATATATATATATATATATATATATGTCCTGCAAACTACTACACAGCAGGCACGGGGCAAACACTGGGAGAGTTGTGTTAAAAATCACAGTTTAACTTCAGAGCACACGAGGATAATATAAGGCATTATAAAGGTCGCCGAGCAGACAGTAAAGCACTATTAATTAGTGTTATCCTTCCCTCAGAGCAGGACGCTACATCCCATAATAGATGTTCACTCTGTTCGCTATAAAGATTAATTTACAGTGAAAAATCACTATTATTACAGCAAAATAATCAGCAGTTATAATAGTACAACCGAAATGCCTATAACACCATCTCCACTCACCTGTAGGTTTGGTTACTGATGCGTGTATAGTGAAGTTATTTACTTCACTGTACGTTTTAACCAGTGTGTCCTCTCAACGCGCAATCCTCGTGGTCGGAACATTAATCCAGGTAGAAATGCAGGGTTTTCCTCTACAAACTTGGTGCTGAGCCATGTAAATCAGTTAAGCCGTACTCAGAGTTGTGAAACAAACACGAGCAGACTGTGAACTCAAGACCCTAATCATCACGGTGACTCCGGCGGTTCTACTTTTACGCACAAACCCGCTGAATGACGGAACGCTGGATACTGACGCGCAGCACGGAAAACTGCTGCGCCCCCTGCCGCGGTTACTGCTTTTAAATTTACTGTATGCGTTTATTGTGTAAACACTGAGGTGCGCGCGTCCTTTCCAACTCCGGTAGTGGCGAGCTTGGATATGTCTGTGTGTAAAGTGAGAGTGTGCAGTTTTTTTTTTTTCTTTTTTTTAATGTTCCTCCCCATCGTCTCTCCGACACTCCTCTCACCCTAAGCTGCTCATGTTGGAGCCACAGACAGGTAAACGATCTCCTTTTCAACTCAGTTATTCCCGGTATCTCTGACAGAGGGCACAAAACGGATCTATGCGCTGAAAAACAGAAATACTGAGATATTAATTGCATTTAACTTCTCCTCTAGCGTTGCATAGTAAGGATGCCAATATCATATTTCTGAAGGTTGCATACAGCTTTCAAGATATTGTTTGATTCTTTGTAAAGTGTCCCACTGTTTTGAACGGCAGCAATCACAGAAACAAACTCAATGTGTAAAATAAGAATATAGCAGCGTTAAAGGGTCATTTAATCCAAACAGTAATGTTTCCCCCTTCTTGCCACACAGAACACTGTCTTCAGAACAGTTCACACTTTTGTAACTAGATCACTTTTGCCTATGTTCAACAAAAGAGCAGAGTGCACTGAAGAAACTACTCTTGAAGCACTCTGGGAAAGGGAAATCCAACTTTTTTTTTTTTTTTAGCTCAGAAAGATTTACATAAACTAATCCAGTACTGGGAACACAAAGAAATTCAGAGAATCGTTTATTTAAACTACAATTCATTTGTCATTTTTTTAGATAATCCCAAGGGGACAAACTTCATTAAGTGGAATTATGTCACTTGGATGCAGTCAAAGCAACTTTAAAAAACATACAAACTGGATAATCTAAGACTTTTAAGTTATATGAAAACTGGAGGCAGTGAGGAAGGTCACACGTGGAGTGACATTTGACTTCAGGCTCAAATCGCAGACATTTGCTATTTTATTTTTGCAAAGTTAAAAAGCTCAGTTCTCATTGTTCTCTTCAGTCTGTTTGTTTAGTTTGACAGAAAAAACCAGAGCTATGCATAGCCAAGCGGTTTATACCACAGCAGCTTATTATGGCCATCATTTATAAACATGCAGCCTTTATTATAGAGTATAGCCAGCATAATATACAAATATTGTAAAACCAGTATGTCAATATATCTAAGCAGTCTAAGGCTGTGCATAGAAATCCATCAGCAGTGGTGCATAGGGATGCAGTACGGGGAGTAAGTGGAGCTTGCCCCCATGGAGCTTTCTCACTAGCACATAGATGCTCAGGAATTTAACCTTGAAGTTGTTTCATAGACAGAAAAGACTGTTTCAGATGACCCACTGACAGTCTGTCTGGACAAGATTTGAAGAGAGCAGACACTGCTGTCTGACACATGTCTCTGGACAACACTCGAAAAAATATCTGTCTAAAAGTAGCATTAGAATGGCAAGATATAGGAAAGTACTGTGTCACTTTATTTATTTGTAAAAACATATTAACAGGTCAATATAACTTAAACTTCAGGAAAAAAATGATTTAAAAATCTACATGTAATTCACTATAATTCCCAAATTTGATTGACTAACACATCAACACATTGTTTCAGATCGTTATTTTTTGCAGCACATGGCTCACAATAAACAATACACTTAGTTCGTTCCAGCAGAAACTAATAGTGGGTCCTGTGAGGTGGAACGAATTGGCAGCCGGGTCTCCAGACTACAGACTACCATCAGAGTTGAGCACATCAATGCTTTGGGGTTTTTTTGCTTGTCATTCACCCAAACACAGATTATGCAGATAATAATGCATGCATTAAGTCAGCAGTTTCATAATAAGCACAATAATTTACTCACTCATTTCACACACTCTCTTTGGTTTCACTTCAACTTTACACCATTGAACTTTACAGCTTTAAACAGACTAGTTTAAAGCTGTAAAGCACCACTAAATCAATAAAGCACGTAGCCTGGAGGTTTAAAGTTGTCTGAGAAAGAAGAGGAACACGGAGACTTAAAGAAGCTTATTGCATTATGTGCATTCTGAAAATGGTGTTTTCTTCACAGCCTTGCAGAAGTCCTTACACTAGTTTGCTTCTCATTATCCAAGCTCTTCTTGGCTCATCGCCACTGTGCGTTGGCAGCCGAGACGTACAGTGGTGCTGTTGTGACAGAAAAAAAAGTGTTTTGATTTACTGCAATCCAACTGCTCAGTTTTCAGACGCAGATAAAAGCTTTTTTTGATGATATGCTGTAGCCAGCGCTAACTGAAAGCGCTCACTCTTCACTCATCCGGGTTACAGTTATTGATTATCATGTAACCGGGTTAATCTTTGCCACAAACACACTAACCTTAACTGGAACAATCAAAAAATAAGAAATATGTTAGTTAGATATGGCAGAATAAAATTGCTTGTCTGTTTTTGTTTTTTAGGATAGCCTTGACACTTAATGCTAAAGATAAAAGAAATGGAGGAACTACACAGCTGATGGCAAACAGTGGGGCTACTTTTTGCATAATAGTTTTAAAAATAAAAGCTATAAAAACTACAGTTTGAACGTGTATATTTTTGTATGCTTAGCACACATTTTGTAACTTTTAAACTTTTTGTTTTTTAAAAACTGAAAATCTGACAGTTAATACAAATAGCAGTGCAGATGTCAGTGTAGTGTCCCGTGAAAAAAACAATTTGAGCAGCAGATTGATTGTCAGTTATTACTCACCAAGACATATGGAGTGCATATTCATGTGTGGAGCTTTCTGGACTGCGTGGAGCTCAGGAAATACTAAACTGTCTGAACTTCTTTCCAGCGATGAGACACTGCTCTCAGTTTGTGGCTCTGCATCTCCATGTTGTCACTAGTCCCAAAGTTCTGTCAGTCCTTTGGGACTAGACTTTTCTTGCAGTGTTGACAGCTGTACTCTCACAAACTGACAAAATATAACAACAGTACACTGCTGATAGGCAGCCATGTTGCATATCAGACGTGTTCAAAGTAAACTAGTTGTCACTTTCTGATAGCAGACGCACTGAGAGCTTTCCTGTCAAAGCACAACAATAAACCTTCATATGAAATCAGGGCACAGGTTCCCCAAATACAACACATTATCCTGTCTTAGTTGATACACAAACATTTAGATGTTCTGGCTCTCAGATTTAACGCTCCACTGGAAGAGATGCCAAATTGTACTCTGTAGCATGGAAGAAGATTTATTGTGGGAGAAAAGTAAATATGAATTTCAAGATCACTCCTTCTCATTACTTTTACAGAAAATAACCAGCGGACACTGATGTTCTTGTCTTCTTCAAGTCAAATGCCCCTGAGCACTAATCTCCAGTGGGGTGGATGACATAGGACAACAGTGCCTGTCAGATTGTGTGGGGCTGTTTGACACCATCCCCCTGCAGTTACTCCTCTGGCTTCGTGACATTTCCTGCTGACTGTCAGATTAAATAAGGGTTAAACATTTTCTTTAAGATTGAAGAACAGGTGGTGAGAAACAGGTGAAGCCTCTACACCTTCAGGGGCATTCCAGTCTGAGTTCACGCAACCTAGAAGACCCTTCGTAGTTTTTGGACCTCCTACGCGTTAACACAGAGCCTCTGCCTCATGGAATACCAGGTGTTGGTAATTTGGTGTTGGTGCTGCTGAATTTCAAGTTGAGAAAGACATGCTTTAAGAAATAATCTAACTGGATGCCTACAAGGTCTAACCCCTTCACTCCAGTACAGACATTTCTAAGAAAAATAATTAGGCATACTATGCACACAATCTCAGTGTTAATGCAGAATTTTTTAATACTAAGTACAATACAGAAAATCAGTGGTAAACAAAGAAAAGACCATGTCCTTGTTTGTGCCCTTGCATTTATGCCCGGCAGGATGAAGTGAGAGAGCAATGAATGAGACAGGCTTTAAGACAGAAAAATCATTCTAGTCTCAAGAAAAGAGACACTGATCATTTTCAGCTGATGATATTAACGGTGTAGAGGTGTAGAGGGGTCATTCAGAAGGCTTTTAAAGTGCAGACGATGCTCCGTCGGGACCACAGTGCACTACGAGTCACTAAGTCTCTTTACCTTTCTTCAAGTATTATTTAGCTTCAAGCTCTGAAGAATCAAACTGTGGTTTTTTTTTGTTTTTTTTAATGAAAATCTACATTCAGGCAATTTCTTCAGACATCTATAAAATATTCTACATACATCTCAAGCAAAAGCTTGAGCTCCAACAGACTAAGGAAAGCCACCCTTCTGTTTCCAAATACATTAAAACTGATAGAGTGATTATGTGTTATCCATCATGAAATGAAACAAAGAACATGCCCAAGAAAGCTGTGTCCACGTGTGCATGTGTGCTAACAGTGAACCTTTGGTCCTTTTCACTTGGTCTCCGAGAGCTTTGCCAGGCTGGCCTGGCGGAAGGTCGCTCGGTCCCTCATCTCCAAGACACAGTCTCTCACCATCTCTGCAAACATGGAAGGCCAGAGCTTGTGTAAAGCTTCGCCCTTCAGGTTGGTGTCTGATGCACTTTGGACCAACTCCTGTAGGTATTGCTCTAGCATAGCAGCACGCTCTGATGACTCCACACTGCCCTCCTGTGAAAGAAAGCAGGGCGTATTATTGTTGCAGATTCTGTTTTTCTACTGCGAGAAAAACTGTGTGAAACCTTTGGGATTGCCTGTATTTTCTGCATGAACTCCTCACAGTGCTCACAAAAATCTAACAAGTACACAGCCTTCAGCTAATAACACACAGACACTAATAATCCTAAATGTCTTTATTAAAAGACACCCATAGCACATTAACAGTACCTGTGGGGGATAAAAAGTGAAACCTTGGATTTTTAACAGGTTAGAAATGGACAGTGTTCACAAGGAAACATTGGACCAGTCCTCTCTACAAGTGGTTCAACTCTAATACACTCTCAGGATGTCTGGTGTGAACAGCTCTCCTGAACATCTCCACTGGGTCATGGCACCTGGGCTCTCACTGGGCAACTCCAGAAGGTATAATTTCTTTGTTTGAATTAGTTCTGTAGTAGTTTTAGTTGGGGGGTCACTGGCCTGCTGTAACACCCACCATCTATTCAGATTCATTACAACGTCTGTAAGAGACCTTGATAAAATTGGGAAGTCTATAAAACATTTTCTCTGGCACCCCAATAGCTCACCTACAGTGCTGTGAACAAGTATTTGCCCCCTTCCTGATTTCTTAGTTTTTTTCCATATTTGTCACCTTTAGTTTCAGATCAGCAAATAAATTTTAATATTAGACAAAGATAACCGGAGTAAACGCAAAATGCAGTTTTTAAATGAGGATTTAATTTATTAAGGGAAAATTAAATCGTGAATTAACTGTGATTAACCACATTTTTTGGAAAGCTGAGTTCAGTTTTACTAGTCAGACCCAGGGTTGATCACTGCCAGACGCGCTGAATCAAAAAAAACACTCAAATAGAACCTGTGTGATAAAAGTGTAAGTAGGCTTAAAGATCTCAAAAGGCAACACATCATGCCACGATGCAAAGAAACTCAAGAACAGAGGAGAAACAAAGTAACTGACATCTGTCAGTCTGATAACAGTCTGGTTACAAAGCCATTTCTAAGGTTTCCATAAGGATTCTGTGCACTAACCCTGCTCACTGACAGGGATCTCTAACAGTGTCTCTGAGTCTTTCCCTCCTGCTGCACCTGAACCAGCTGACTATTTTCTCATTTATATAGTCCAAGTTAAAGTCCATAGTAGAGCACATTATATTGAACAAGCTTGCAGCTTTGCAAACATGAAATCCCAGTTAGACATTAGTTAGACATTATATTCAAGCAGTCATTGATATCAGATGAGTGAAAATTGTGGATTTATTAAAAGCTCTAAATAAAGTCTGTTGCATCCTGGACCAGGGTTCTGATTAGTTTCTCCACCACTGAGAATGTTTTGATATTGTAGCAGCCATTTGATAGTGGACGTTTTTGAAAGTTGTTTTGTATTGGAGAAAATAAAATTAGACTTGTGAAAGTGTAAAAATAAATGAAAAGTACTTAGAAATATCCACTGTTTAACATCTCTTCTTTTAGTGGCACTGCACTAATTCTGTTAGAAGTACTACTACAAAAACACTGACTTATAGCCAATACTACTTTGAAAAATTAATTTCCCTGTCACAGTGTCTTTTAGCCACAACTTAATAATCACATACACCTAACCTGTATTACCAACTACTAGAAATCCCAACGAGGCATGTGCAGTACTGCTTAAGAGTGTTTCTGTTTCAGCTTCTGAGTGCACGCGAGGCTGTGGCTCAATGAGGAGAACTGCAGATATTTAAAAACATCGTGATGCCTGATGAGCGACCAGGAGACGGCAAACCCGGAGAGTCGGCCAGCCTGACTGGAGGTCCACCAGACTACATCAAATGTTACACATGTGCCAGAGAGACTAGCTCAACAACTCCTGCAGGATGGCAAACGGCAGGGTGGTCAGTGATGTTCCCCCCCCAGTTTTGCCAAAAACCTTAGACCATTTCTAAGGTTTTTGTGCAACAGCCGACAAGGCCGATGCTCATGCCAAGGCTATGACAATACCTTGACTTTTTTCTTCAAAACAGATGAGCTAACAATTCTGCAAAGGAGGCTGAGTCAAAATAAAGGGCAAGGCAGGTTTGGATAGCTAATTTTCCCTTAAAAAAGAAATCCTTTAAAAACTGCATTTTGTATTTACACACTATCTTTGTCTAATATTAAAATTTGTTTGCCAATCTGAAACATGTAAGTGTGACAAATGTGCAAAAAAAAAAAAAAGGAAAGAAAGAAAGAAAGAAATCAGGAAGGAGGCAAATACTTGAGTCTTCTGCTCAAGGCAATTGCTTCTCTCTGCAGTGGCCCAAGTTTGAGTCTACTGAAGACCATTTCCTGAAAGTCACTCGCAGTCCACATTTTCCTGTCTACCCTACACTGTCCAAATAAAGACCTTTTTTCATTGTGCATGTTGTGTTGTGCTGTTGGAGAGATATTAGATAGCCCTTACTCCCAGTTGTCTAGTCCAATTAGCTTTTTCTTGATGCCAGCATTCAAGTGGTTTCCATACTTACTCCAAAATATGCATATAATATGATTAGGATGTTTAATTTACAAATATAATACAGTGCATTTGTTGATTTTTCTAGCTTATAAATATATTTATTTTTCAAACAGCAATGATAGCAGTATGCTAGATTAGTGGGAAAAGAGGTTTTATATAAAGTATAAGCTATTTCAAGCTTCTGTTAAACAGACTACTAGGTTATGAATTCATTGCTGGTGTTGGCTGTATTACGGGATTGGGTAAAAAAAAAAATATAAAATATGCTTTATCTCATTTAAAAATAAGCACCAGAGTGAAACACGTGCACCTTTTCCTTAATAGAAACAACTCATCAAAATGAAAGAGGTGACCTGAACATGGGGCAGAAAGGCAGGAGCACCATCATGCCAAAACAGGTACTGGTGCCTGATCTGCACAAACATGTCAGATGCTCCACTCTGTCCTGAGTGAATGGAGGTGCCAGTTGCTAAGAGGCTACAGTAGCTATAGGATTAGGCTTCTACAGTGTGCTGTTATCCCAAATTCACTGTATTTATTGTTGTTGAATTTAAGAGCGAATAAAGAATTCAGTAATATTTGGCATTTGGAGTAAGACCAAGTGTAATCATGTTACTGTATTTGGTTGAGGAAAGTGGTTTTAAGATCTCAGAAATTGCTGTTCTTCTATTCTTCTGCATGTTATGTGGGTTTTATAAGCTGTCATCCAATGCAAAGTTTCTGCTAACAGCAGTGGTATTAGTTACATTTATCAGTAAAACTTAAGTAGCTCCAATGAAAGCTTTCTGGTCTCCTTGAGTCATGATGATGATAAGCAAATGACTTGTACTGTATAAATAAAACAACATACACAATATATTTCCTTGGTGTAATATTTCTATGGATAATACTGCAGCGAAGAACAACTTTCAGTCCATTTCACCCCAGCTCCTCCTTTCCTGCTGTATCTGACTTATTCAATATCATATCTGTTGTAGTTGAGGGCTGCTCTGTTCCCTAAATATAAATTACCGCTGATCAAAATAATAACCTTCTTTGAGTACAGTGGTCCTGCATGAATTAGATTTCTGGTAAAGGATTGATGTCAAGTACTGATTCCTTTTTGATTCTGCATTAATGACCTTTGTGTCTTGAGGATGAAGAATAGCATGCACTCTAACTAAGAACTAACCTCAGGGCTCTCTGCACTGCAGTCTCTGCTTGGGTAGTTAAACAATGCTCTGCTCAGGCCTTCTCCCAGGAGTTTCCCATTATCACGCAGCTCCTCTGGACTCAGTCCTGCCCGTCGGCCACGCCCTTCCAACAGGAACTGCAGCTGCCTCTTCCTTCAGGATGAAGAAAGACCGGAAAGAAGAATAAGTCAGACACAGACTGAAGAAACACACAGACACCCGGGGAGAAACAGTGGCTGCAATGAGTGACACCAAGATAATAAAGGCGTGTCCATCAAATGACTATCTCACCTCAATACTGTGAAAACAGTGCTCCTGAGAAATAAAGGAATTGGCTCACTTTCTGAGAAATTATCAAAAATGACGAAGCACATTCAGCTCAGAAATCTCTTCTTTTTTTCCTTTTTTTTTTTATTTCATTGTTAAAGCAGCACAGGACACAAACATAAACTACATCAAATGCTGCTGTATAACAGAAGGAAATGTCATGTGATACATTACTGCACCAACATGTGCCACAGGTCAGTGCCAGGATGCTGAAACAGTCTTTTCAAAGAAGGCTGGAGGCGAACATTCCTTGTAAGATAAGATAGTTTGGAGAGTGTGTGAGTGTGTGTGTGTCACATCAGTGTGCATCAGACACGCATTATTATAACTAACACGTTAGTACGGGCCTAAGGAAGTTAGACCTGATTGTTGTAACACTCCAATAGAGTATTATAACAATTCTAAATGTGAACAAACACACAAATACAACTGTCCCACAGTACAACTGAGTGAAAATGAACAGCTGTTGAAAGCAGAGGATTCACAGTATTGCATCTTGCACATGCAACTTCATACTGTGATGAACTCTGAGATATGCTTAATGTGGGTCTCACACACCCTTGCTAGAGGAGAAGGAGGGGAAGCAAGGGACAGAGGGAGGACATTATGATTGGAAAACAGTTTATCATTGATTGGTGACAGCATTCTCTCATCTGGTCCATCACTGGACTATTCACATTCATTACAGGAAAGACAAGAAGCACAGATTTTGCATGGAATTAACACAATTAAAAGATTAGCTAAGTGACGTTATTAAGGAAGCGATGACTATGACTTGGCCCAATGCCAAATTTTAGAGGAGCCTGTGTGCACAGAAAAATCCAATAGCTAAAAAATATATGCAAGATAACGGCAATGACAAGTGTTTCTACTGCCAGTTAGAGCTCCTTATGCTCCAAAACACAGTGAGATAAATTGAAAGCATTTAATGTAATGAGATCATGAATTCCATAGTGTAGGATGAAGTGATTTTTTTTGACTAGAACGCCTGTGGCGCACATTCAGATAAGAATAGTCCGAGAATGCATACCTATGCCGAGGCTATAAATTCTGCATGAATTGAGACCCTGGATCCAGAGAAATATCTGAGTACATCAAAATGATGTGTACCAGTTTTTCCTTATTTCTATTTGATATGTATGTATGTGAAAATGTGATGCATAATGTCAAATTTTGTCCTATCTTGCAGTGCAAATGTCCATAACTTTTAAAGTATTCTTGTTAACAAACACACAACCCAAACCC
The DNA here is from genome assembly GCF_007364275.1 of Archocentrus centrarchus. NCBI lineage: Eukaryota > Metazoa > Chordata > Actinopteri > Cichliformes > Cichlidae > Archocentrus > Archocentrus centrarchus. The sequence continues at coordinate 30,284,456 of NC_044348.1, forward strand.
AAAGGGAAGATTGTTTGTGTTTGCATCCAGGGCACCCTGCAGCATCAGGATCCCAGTGGGGGCAAATCTTGGAAACCATACTAAACAAAACAAAGACATAACAAGAACTAAACATGATTTTACCATCTTTCAACACTGTTTCCTCATTTATAATTGTCTTTTCCGGTATTTTTTAAATTACTATTCAAGCAGGTAAACTAAAACCACATGTGAGACAATCTACAGCAGTTTTCAGATTTTTTTTTTTTTTTTTTTTGCTTGTTTGTTTGTTTTTTTAGAAATAAGTCAGTAAATCAAGATTCTGCATGCAAATAACAGTGACTTAAATTTATGCACTGATACAAAACAATCTTTGACGTTGGGCTTTTATAGACATGATGCATGAAGCAGAGGTGCGATGCAGCACAGAGCAGTCCAAAAGCATTTCATTACACTTCTAACATGATATTGAAAGGGCAATGCAAAGGCAGCTAAAGTTCATTGCTAGGCTCACATACTGCTGCACTGACCACCCAAAAGTTGTCAGTGGATGTTATAAATTTGCTTAAATTTTTTTCAACATGAATTGGATAAGTTGTAAAAAATGGATGGATGTAAGGATGCATTCATTTATTTATTATCTGCAATCACTGCCTACATCTGTATATGTGCATCGGCCATACAGACCCATCTGTATGGTCTCAATACTACATTGTACAGCAACTGACAATAAAGTTGAGTAGTTTCCTTTTATTCTGCATCACCAAAATTTACATTTACATCTGCATTTTTCTCTCATTGTCATCAATGTATTGCACGTTAATGGAATAAAGATACAATTCTCATGACAAGTTTCTGGAACTGACAATTTTTTCATAAGGAGCATCATGTGTGCAGCTTTTGACCTTTTACAGTTTAGTCTCAGTCCTTAACTAACACGTTCTGGCCAAAGTAGTCTTGTGCGTGACAAGTTCAGATTTTTTTTTCTTTGTGAGGATGTTTTTTAATTGACCCTGAGTGACAGACCTCAAGAGTTTTTTTGGCTGGTGAGAGAAAGGAATGTTTGTGTCCAAATGCCAAGTACCCACCCTTACCTTGAGACACACAGTCTAATTCCCCTGGCTCCTCTGTGCCAGGCTCTGTCTCACTGTTACTCACACACATGTACCCACAAAACGCTATGCACAGGCATGTACACACATGCACAGAAGCCTACACATCTGACACACATTTAAGGATCCACACATTTTTGACAGATTTAAACAAACAACCTACACGGTCCAAGACACAGCACACACCTGTCATTAAACTATAGTTAATGCTCTGTTACGGTAAAACATCTTGGATAAAGTTCTCACCTGGACTCCTCGAGCAGCAGGAGGAGCCGGCAACGTGGAGTTTCGGTCGCTGCTATATGACCCAGTGTCCCAAACACACGTTCTGCAGCGATCACATCATTCATGGTCACCTAAGGTCAATACAAAAACATACACATACATACACACAAGATATTTCACTGATGAGCTTTTTCATGTGTTTCCCAAATAAAAATCAAGATTTACAGCTTTGTCATGGGTGCAGCCTAGTAAAAATGTCTGACCCCATTTAACAGATGCAAGATAGGATAAGACATGATAGTGATAGCCAACATAGGAAAAACAAGCGGCAGGTGAAAACTAATTTAAAGATCATTTATCAGATCAAAATGGGTTCCAATAGAGAGGCAATATCCTCAGGTAGGACATTCCAGGAGACACAGACCTATAATTTAAGGCAGGCAACAGTAAATTAATAGTTTGACATGTTTTGTATTATGCTTATTCACTTTCTGGTGGAGAAACTGATAAGAAAATCAATACCACTCTCATATCGCCCTGTTAACTTGGCAGCTGAACACAGATGCAAAAGCCAGTTTTTTTTTTGTCTGAGACTGACAAAAAACACCTACCAGCACAGCTAAAGGACACATCTGTCCTCATTTCAAACAAAAACAGAAGCATGACTGGTTAGTGTTTGAATGGTTTGCCATATTAACCAGGTTTATGCTAGTTTATTACAACCCCATTTCCCGAAAAATTGGGACGCTGTATAAAAAATTGAGATGAAAAAGGATGCAATGATTTGCGAATTAAATTATATATTTGTAATATTGTTTATAATAAATTCTGATACTAAATTTCACTGTGAAATTTATTATCAATCATTACTGTGCCTTACAAAACCTACATATCTCACTGCCTATTAACAGCAGGACTGTGTTAAAGGGTCAAGCTGATCCTCACCTCCTGGCCATTGATCCTCTGCAGGTTGAAGTGGTAGAGGCGGTAGATGACAAAGGAGCGCCAAAGAGTCAAACTGACCACTGGGTTGCCTTCTGGGTGGATGGTCAGCTGATCTAGGCGCCTCACTTGAGCCAGGGCCGCCAACTGTGGCAGACGGCTAATGTTGGTTTCCAGGAAGATCAGATGCTATCAAAAATAAATAAATAAATAAGTCGGTCCTAGTTAAAACAATAACTAGCTACAGTATATCTGCTATGCCAGCAACTCACTAAGTTAATGGCAAAGACTTAAAAGGTTTGCCTTGGGACAAAAATGTTTAAAAGATATATAGTTTCAAAAACTTCAGTGTGCTTTGGATAAAAATATTCAGCTAATTAACGGACATATGATTTTTTTTTAATTTATTTAACTGATTTTCTTCATCTGATGTCACTCTTAGCATTGTTAACATTGTTAACATTTGTTAACATTTCGTCTGATTTGCCGTGCCTCAACAATATGCCCAAGAGTAGAAATACCTGTGAGGCAGCTATAAGTTCAACTGAAACAGAAGAAATACTGTATAGTAACTATACACTGTACACTGCACCACTATGGGCCCTGGCCACTGACTATTAAATCTACTCATCCAGTGTATATTGGATTAATGTGATGCTATACAAGATCCAAAAGAAATAGATCAGCTGATAAAGGCACAAAGGGACAACACCGAAGGACTATCTGAACATGACTTGGCAAATGGCCACCAGCCAAGACCTCCAAAGTGGTTCCCCTTTGTGTCATGCCATGTCATGCCACTTTGGTGAGTAATCTAAATGAAAACTGGTATGAGCTTATTCATTCATGATTCACTTAAATCAACACAGTTGCACAGCTTATTATATAACATGGCCTCACCGATAGATTTGGGAACTTGACTCTTATTCGTGGCAGTGTTGGTACAATGGCGTCAAAGTTGATGTAGCGGAAGGTTATTACAGTGACAGCACCAGCAGTCTGAACACCCCAGCCCCTCTCTAGGGCCTCCAGGGCTCCGAGTCCAAATAAACGCAGGGTGTCTCCATCCAGCTCCGCCAGGTGGCTGTCAGACAAGGACAAGCTTTGAACACTGCCGCTCCCTGCCTCCACAAGCCTGCAAATTATATACAAACACACACAAAAACAATCCTTAAGTCAATTTTCTCATACTAAATGCACAGATTGTGCTGTTTTGTGAAACTTGAAGAATGTCTTCAAGCCCAAAGTGTATGCTATATTTGCTTGAAAATTCAGGCATTGTGCTAAGAGGAGGGTAATGCAAGAGAACACTCTGTGGTCTAGTCAATGTCCTATTTGTGCTGCCCAATTGCTTTCTATTCTCCTATGCAACAGTTGAAGTGCCCTTCTCTGATAAGAGAGTCGTGAGAGTGGAGAATCTTGGCAAGTCTCAAGGAGACGTAATCTCCGTCTGGGTCTGCTGACACTCAAGGGACTTTTCAGTATAGCAGGGCATCAGATGGCTACTGGCTCCACACTACTCAACAGTGATCACTCTGAACTGAGCCCGCCAACAGATGAATCACCCTTATTCATGTTTCATATACTCCTGATGAAATGCAACATAAAGCCGAAGTGGCTTTAAGATTAATCCCTTGATTACTGAAGTCTAATCCAAGATTACTGCTGAGACCAAACTTCAGAAAGTGTGTAGAACTGTGACCTTAACTAGATAGGTTAAATAGATAGTTGGGGGCCCAAAACAATGTAAACAAAAAGTACATATAATATTCTATAATGAGGCTGCAGCATATCTGAGGCTTCTTTAAAAAGTCACCATTTTTACAGAGTGGCCCTCAAACAATGACATTTTTCTGTAGTGCAGAGTAGGTGCAGTTTCCTCTCCTAGGTGGAAAAATGTAATCAATAAGTTAAAATAGTGAACAAATACTGTAAACTGAGCACTTAAACTGAATTAGTAACATTCCTTTTTAAAATGAGAGGTATGCTACAGCTAGTTTTGGTGTCTCAATTAGATTAACAAGCTTGACCAAGTAAAGAAAGAATAACAAGAAGAAGGAAGAAGGAACGATGAGATCAGTCTATTTTTCAGTGTAAACAAAAATAGGCTTTGCATATACCGGTGTTCCCCGTTTAGTGTGCTGTTTCACTTCTCAGCAGGTGATACTTTGGCCATGGTAACAGATTTATGTTCAGTGAGTTAGATATATATACTGTTCAAAAAAATGTAAACACTTTAATTAGAGTGTAGCATCAATTCATTTAAACTTCTGGGATATCGATCTGGTCAGTTGAGTAGCACAGGGGGTTGTTAATCAGTTTCAGCTGCTTTGGTGTTAATGAAATTAACAAGTGGACTAGAGGGGCAACGATGAGACAACCCCGAAAACAGAAGTGGTTTTACAGGTGGAGGCCACTGACATTTTCCCCTCCTCTGCTGCATCTAGTTCACTGTCACTGTCACTACTGGTAGGATGAGGTGATACCTGGACCTTACAGAGATTGCACAGGTAGTCCAGCTCCTCTAGGATGGCACATCAAAATGTGCCATTGCTAGAAAATATGCTGTGTCTCCCAGCACAGTCTCAAGAGCATGGAGCAGATTCCAGGAGACAGTAAGTTACTTTAGGAGAGCTACACAGGGCTGTAGAAGGTCCTTAACCAATGACAATGCCCGGCCTCATATGGCGAGAGTATGCAGGCAGTTCCTGCAGGATGAAGGAATTGATACCATTGACAGTCCCCCACACTCACCTGACCTAAATCGAATGGAACACCTCTGGGACAGTATGTTTTAGTCTATCCGATGCTGCCAGGTTGCACCTCAGACTGTCTGGGTACTCAGCAATGCCCTGCACATTTTCCGACTATAGCGGTTGGTGAACTAATTTAATCATGTAAGACAACATGAACTTCTCACAATACACCATTGACTGTTGAGGAATGTCCCAATCAATCATATTTTTATCTAGACATATTACATCTATATAGATAATGTGATCCACCATGCACCATGTGGATTCTTATTCAAATGTCAAGGCATGGTCATGGTGTGGGGAATCCCACAGATGTATTAAAAGAAATTGATATGGTGTACCAGAGTCAACCTTGCTGTTAGTTTGTTTTCTGCCAATGGCCAAAAACTGAACTCCAACTAAGAAAATCCCCTGAAAGTTTAGAGAGCATTTCCTCAAGTAGAATGATTACAACACGTACAGTCATGTAAAAAAACTAAGTACACCCCATTATGTAATGCAGTGATTCCCAAAGTGTGGACCGGGGCCCCCTGGTGGGCTGTGAAGGTACTGCAGGTGGGCCGCAGTAATAACAGAAATTCAGTTTGAAATTACTCACAAATATGTACAGTTACATATTTATATAAATGTATTTATTTATTTATTTACACAAAATGTGAATTAAAACTGGTAATAGGAGGCGGTTAGTTTGTGATGTTAGTCATTACTTTGACCTAAATTTACTCCTCCTGTGTTGAAGTTTGTGCCCCAGCGGCAGTGGGTCACATATTGGCATTGGCACTTTTCATATGACTTAGCAATTTAGCCAACAGCCTGTGTTATTTATGTTTTTTGAATAAAACATTTTATGAAATACATCACTTTCTCTTGTATTTTGATTAGAGTGAAGATTAAAGATTGGGTGGGCCCCGAGGGATTCTCTGATTTTTTTTAAGTGGGCTGCAGCACTCCTGACTTTGGGAATGGCTGATGTGATATACTGCAGAACAACATTGAGGTCAGACTGTGAATGGGCCATTGCAATACCGTGATTCTTTTTCAGCCTTTCTGTTATAGATTTGCTGCGGTACCTGGCAACATTGTCCTGTTACATGGACCAATTTTAGCTGTCGGAGAGATGGCCTCACATTTGACTGTAGAATACTTTGGTATACAGAGGAGTTCATGGTCAACTCAATGACTATAAAATGTTCAGGTCTTGCAGCTGCAAAATAGGCCCAAATCATCACCATTGTCCTTGACAGCTGGTATGTGAGTATTTCTGCTGACATGCTGTGTTCGGTTTTTGCCAAATGTGGGGCTGTACATTATGGCCAAAGATCTCCACTTTGGTCTTGTTTGTCAATAGGACATTCTTCCAGAGTTCTTACGGTTTCTTGAGATGCAACTTTGCAAACCTAAAACATGCTGCCATGTTCTTTTTAGAGACAAGAGGCTTTCTCCTTGTACTGTCATGAACTTTAACATTTAACAAAATTACTGAGGCCTGGAGAGTCGGAGATCTAGCACTTGGGTTTTTTGCAAATTCTCTGAGCACTGCACAGACCTCAGAGTAAATTTGCTGGGATGACACTGCTGGGAAGATTGTGGTGTTTAGGTAACACACACTTGAATGCTCCAGAGCAGAAAACTCAAAATCTCCGTTTTTATAAAGTTGGTCAAACTTTCTTCTGACCAACTAATCAAATGCATTTGATTAACCATATCTGGTTGCAACCTGCCTTCTCATTTCCCATGAAAGCACTACAGGTGTACTTAGATTTTCACAGGACTGCACAGCGTCCTGTCAAAAGTTTCTTTTCACAACTTGTACCTTAAACAGTACAAAGGGTCATAATTATGCCCAATCCTTAATATATATAGACCAACCTCAGGAATTGACGTGAACACCAAAATGTACAAAGGTTCAAACAACAAGTGCAGTATAGGCAGTATATAAATATTTTTATTTCAAATAAGAGTGTAGAGAGTGATAGACACACTCCTTCAGATGACAAGAGCTCTAAATGCATCCCAACAGCAATGACTGCGAGCATATGTGTTATTTAAAGGTTTAAGAAATAGTAGCAAAGAAGTTTTAAAGTCACAAAGTCCAAGTGGGTCCTGTTTCAACTAAACACATGGACAAAAACATGGAACTAGACGGGGAGACGCCAGACTCTGAAAGGCAGTTTAATATATTTAAGGAATATGCCACGCCTCCAAAATGCAAGAATGCCAAAGGCTGTAAATCAGAAGGAGCTGGAGAGCAGTGCAGGAGATGGAGCATAACATGTAGATAAGTCACGTCAAGAATGAGAGTAACTTCTAAACTTCTGGCAGGGTGCCATCAACACAATTTGCATGGTGTCACATATTGTTCAGTACAGCTGAAAAGCTCCATGTTGCATTGAATCTCCTTATGACATGTACAAATGCTGAGAGAAGAGTAGAACAAGGCGGGGAAGACGGAGTAAAGAATCTATCACAATTACAGGGCCCCTTCTCTCTTTATGAATTACACAGAACCAACCAATTAGGGCTATTTAACGTAATCCAAAAAAGGTTTTAAGAGGGACATCTGTCATCTCTTAACAACTGAATCCCACCACAGAAACAGCTTGTACACATGCCTAAGTATTATGAGGTAGTGATGCAAATGAATCTGAACTGAGCTGTTATTTTACCATAGCATTTCATCATTTTACCCTGGTAAAAAGTGAATACAAGTTGTTAAGATGTGTACTTACTGGGTACTGATGGCTGCACAGAACAGTCCTGTTAATGTAAAGTATCCCTACAGCTTGAACTGGTTTTGAATTTCTTGAGTTCTTCCTTTATTCATACACACTTCTAAACTTCTTTCTCACTACTGTTCAGATATCTAACTGATTTATGGGCCTCAGAAAATCCCACCTGTTCAGGATCTATGCACAAACCTTCATCTCAACAGTTTATACTCTCAGCTCCACTACTGAATTCCTCCTCTATTGCCATGCAACCCTTATCCAACTGTCAGGGGTAATGAGGTTAAATAAATCTAAAATTTCACAAAAATAAATAAAAATTAACCCTGCATTACAGTCATACTTTGGTATGATGCAAACTATTGACCCATAAATTTTACACAGCACAATGATGCTATCAAGCCAAAAGCGCTGTCAACATTTGTTTCACATATTATTGGAAAGGGACAATTTGTTTTTGTATATAAAGAAACAGATAATGTCAACCAGAGATGACATTATGTTTCCTTACATACAGAGATAAATGGTTCCTTTCCAGCCAGTATATCTCCTGTTCCATTTAAAGAAAGCTGAATAACTAAACCTTTACTAGGACATAAATACACACACAGTATATGAACTTTGGAAATTAGCATTTTAGTCTGGATTTAGGTTTATGTGTAGCTGTGAAAAGAAACACAACTGAACTTCCAGGCTCTCTGAAAAAAATGATTGCAGTAATTTTAGTCCATTCTTTAACATATTTAACAACATTCTGAACTCGAAGAAGGGGATGGATGGATGGATGGATGGATGGACGGACGGACGGACGGATGAAAGTGCAAGCCTTCTGTTGCCATTAGTATTTCCTGTAAATTTGCACCCAGAAAGACCTGATAGGTGATGTCATGAAGTTAGAGTGTCGATTTAAGGCCTTGAAAAACAGAGACACGTTCATCCATCATTTGCCCCTCCGTGCACTCTATGAGGGAGGATGGTGTAATTTTCTTCAGGGTGTAGTACTTCAACAGCTCTCCAAGGTAATCAGGACCACACTGTGTAGGCATTATAACATTCTGTACACCCACCCACTGTTGAGTGAAACAAGTTTTAAATTTCCAACCTAATGCTCATATTTCCAAGCATTTCGAGGATTCTACACTTTGACCTTTTTAGTCACACATGTGGCTTCTCTTTCATGTTAGTGGTGGTGCCATGGTTTGTAAATTACCTTTGTATTTTGTCTCACAGTAAAAGCCAAAGTAATTCAACTCCCAGGTGATAAGAGTATGGCAGAGTCTTCGTCACTATGACCTGTTAAGCCATGATAGTGAAGTTACAATAGGAACACTGGCACTGAACATTCTGCTTTGGGGCCCTTTTCTTATCCTGGTGCAGGAAGGAAAGGCACTCTTTGAAACATGTAATAATAGCCCTTGACACAGCCCATACTTTCATCTCAGCCCTCCCCCTCATAACTCATCCAGACCTGGATCACAGTCTTCATAGGAAAGAATAGCTTTACTTTCACATTATACAGAGTCCAGACTTCTGATTTAAAGTCCTTGTAATATCATGTTATAAGCAATACGAAGGACAGAACTGTTTTCAGACATCTTACGTGTCCATCTGCTCATCTTACCAGAGCTCAGAGAGCTCAAGAGGTCACTGTGTTGTATACGGATATTTCAAGATAGGCTACACACACCAGCAGGATCTGAATATGTCACAATGATGATCTCTACATGCTCTATCTATGCCATTCTGCCATCTGTTGATAGGGGAAAAAAATGGGACTGCAGCTGCTAAAACAATGCATGTAAATGTGAATGACAGGAACAACCAAACAGCAGTTTGTTAAAAGGTCTTTCACCCAGGTACGATTGACATTTTATGAGAGTCTATCAGAGGCTGTGAGAACTTTCAGTATATTAACAACACACATCATTAGGCCATTGGTGTCTTACTTGGGGTCTCGTGGGCTGTTTGGACGGCTGTTGGTGTGGAGTCTGATCTCTGTTCCCCCCATTGGTCGCTCTGGTCCTGAACCTGGGCTTACCCGCCTGATGTAAAAATAAACAAAAATCCTCAACAGCAGAGCCAACAATTCATTTTAAAATCCAATAAGACAAAGAAAAACATTATAAGTGCTAGATAACTATGATACCTAACCAGAATCACAAAAACAATAATTTTCATAGGAGTTCTGCTTTCCACACACACACAGGATTGTCACCATCACACACGACACAAAATTTTACACACACACACTTGTTAATACTAATTTAGGTATTAACTGCGCTACTTGACTTTGTTGAATTGTTTCTCATTGGTTGTTGTGCGTAGGAAGAACTCGGGAAGAACTGCCATAATTAAAGAGCCTTTCTCAAATAACTCATGAATGACGGAAATGTTATTAGTTGTGCATGTATGTACTCAATCATCAAGCATAGCAGTGGACAAATTTAAATACAATTTTTGCTTCAGTCATGGTGGTAGATGAAGTATCAGGAGATTAATTACAATTAATCCTGAGGGAGACATAAATCCCTGTACCAAAATTCTCAAAAGGAAAAGTCAGCAGTTGATCAAATGCAGTAGAATTCACTACCAATGTGTGTACAAAATGTCATGATAATTCACCCAAATCATCATTAGATTTTTCAGTCAGAACCAAGCTGGTAGACAGACCGAGTGAAAAACATTCTCATCCATAGAGGAAAGCTAAAAAGGTAGTAAAGTCAGTCATAAACCATGACTGAAGCCACAAGTCTAACTAGACCAGGAACATAAGGTTGCACATAACACTGGTGTCTTAACTATTCACTAACCATTTACCTTCTAGGAGACATCTTATTATTCTATCTGTCCTGTTTACCTCGGTTCATCAGGAGAAGGCTCCTGTGTAAGGCCATTGGTCTGGGCGGGGCTGTGAGCGGGGCTGTCCTCTGGACTGACCTCTTCTTTAGCGCCATTTGTGGGTGGGAGCTCCAGGCAGGCCCTGACACCCTCCCACTGCTGTGCTGCATTACGAATTGCTAGACGCCGCTTCTCCTTGATAAACAGAACACACATACACACACACACACACACACACACACACACACACACACACACACACACACACACACACACACACACACACACACACACACAAACAAAAAAAAAAGAAGTTTTCCAGTATCAATTCTCCTGAGCAGGACAAGCTAATAGAACCTCTCTGTACATTTTCATCTAGTCACAGGAAATCATATCCTTCTTGCCTTGCTTGTATCAACTATACAATGTTAAATAGTTACAGTAGCATTACAGCATTGTGGTTTAACAGCATTTCCCTCTTGCAGCAGAAAAATGTGACATCCCACCCTGCAAGAGAGAAGATTTCTGCCTCTCTGCTATATTTCAATCATTCTGTTGTGGCCTAGCTGCAGTTTCAATATGCTCAGCTAAGGAATGTGCCACTCCTCGTAGCAGGGTTGAGTACCAATTCATGGTAAGTCCTTGGCCTTTATGAACCTTTAGCTGTGGCATTCAATATAACATTTTCTCAATCCCAGGGATTAGCAAGAGTTAGGTTACTGAGAGACAATGAATTGTGCACAGAGTCCATCTCAGTTAAAGCAGCAGGAGCTCTGGCACACACACAAACATATTTACTGCAAAACAGATGTATGCGCAAGGCAGAACATCTTAGATCATTTAAAACAATGAAGTGTAATTTACAGACAAATTTACAAATATAATACCCTTGTGGACTCTGTACCCTACTCCACCCCCCACCTCCCCCCCACCCCAAAAAAAGGGTTATTAGTGATACAGAAGAAATCCAAATGCATGAAAAAAAAAAATTCTTTGGATTTAAACTATATGATATTCAGCAGATGAGTAAACTACAAATCAGATATCATCACTTATATGTGGCATTTTAGGAATGCTAAAAGCCATGATGCTGTTAAAGATCAACCAAGTGCTTATTGTCTCCCTATTACATAACTAACTATACATGATTCAGTTAAAGAAGTAGGTACTTTAGAGTTCATTCAATTCTTCTTAACAGCTTGTTGTGTTGATGTCATCTGTAATATGCATTTGCTTGTCCGAAAACAGTAAATCCTGGCAGACAAAGACAGTAAGAGTGAATCTCATCGAACTGGTACCTTATGAACGGATTGCTTGTGACTCTCCTTCTTTTTTTCCTCCTCTTTTCGAGCCTGTACACCTGCCATGCGCCGATCCTCGTCCTGAAAAAGATATCCGGTGTAATCAGAGTGTCGCTCCATTCATGAGTTCTGAATTATTCAAGAGAGAGGGGAACCACAAAAGACCCTGCCAGGACGAATGCTCTCTACACTAGAAATGGACCATTATGGAGGCTGGTAGATAGCCTCACACAAACCGGCTGCATCATGGGATTATCTGTCTGATTTTCAGTCTCAGATAAACTGAGCCCAGCTGTTGGGGAAAGCCAAATCTCCCAGAATGCAATGCTGCCAACACAATCTCAGTGTGCCAGCTAAGAGCAGGGGGATATTCAGCTGTCTGTGATGAGCTAGAGCTAGATGATGCTGAAGTCTGATAAAGAGAGGCAAAATGCCGTCAGCTGGTGGAGAGAGATTAAGATGCCAAGCCTCTATAACAATCCTAACAACTATTTTTGTAGGAAAAACATTTTATAACATCAAAGTGAAAAGGCTGTTTCAACAACCTGATCAAATAACCTGTAACTGTGTAACTGTGTAAGGATGCTATTTTTCAGTAATAATATATTCTTTGTTTGGGCAGCTGCCACACAGTATGTTGGTTATGTATTTGAAGATTTTTCTATAATATTTCCAGTTCAACGTTGAACTCGAAGCATATTTAAGTATTTTTTTGAAACATAATAGTTGCATTTAATAATAAATGAACTATGTGAATTATTGAATGTATGTGCGCACACACACCCACACACACACACACACACACACACACAGATAGATAGATAGATAGATAGATAGATAGATAGATAGATAGATAGATAGATAGATAGATAGATAGATAGATAGATAGATAGATAGATAGATAGATAGATAGATAGATAGATAGATAGATAGATAGATAGATAGATAGATAGATAGATAGATAGATAGATAGATAGATAGATAGATAGATAGATAGATAGATAGATAGATCTGTTATTCTCAACCACCCTTGGGGGCGTATACCATTTAGATCTTGGAACTTCCAGGTCACACTCGAATGCCTGCTAGCATCTTGCACCCTGCTATTACGTGTATGTGTATGCGTGTATCTACAGTCAGTCAGGCATGGGCTTTGACAGCGTAGTGATAACATAGTGCTCTGGAGGCATAGTCTTCCAAATCAGTTATAATATGCTTAAAAAAATGTAAACTTCAATGCTAGGCAAATAGTTCTGTCATCAAGTCAATGCTGTGCATCTCCCTAAAGTTAACTGAAAATGAAACTGCCATGTAGATTCACAGCTGACGTTTGCTGGAGGTGCTTTAATTGCACTTTCATAATCATGAAACTTGCTAAACCTGAAACCTGTTAAAAATCAAGTAAAAATGTGAAAATTGCTGAAATTGGAGTTACAGTGATTTTTTTTTTTCATATTAGCACTATGTTTGGAGGGCAAGGTGTGTGGTACTTACAGATTCCTTTAAAGTACAAGCTCAGACCTGGATGCTCCTTGCTTGACAGCTTCTAAAAGCATGCTGACATTTCACCATAGCACATTTCTAGCGAACTGTATGAATAAAATGACTTCATGTTTTCTGAGAAAAGTCAACGTTTTGCTACACACACTGTCTTTAGAGTAAGTGTAAATGTTTAACTTAGAGTCATAATTTAGTTACTGATTCATGTTTGCCATTAGCACACAACAAAACCTGATGAATGCTGTGCCAGTGTCATGGAGCAAAGACTCCAGGGCATAGGACTGTAAAGGTCTGCATACAGGTGGAGACGCACAGTGACAGTGAATGGGAGACTCTGCAGGTTCACGATAAATTTGAACTGTGAAATCATATTAAAGTTTATGTCAAGACTGAGTCACTCTCAAGAATCAACATTTACAGTGACTTCAGGAACATCAGAGAGTGACAAAAGTTTTCGACCATCAGCTCAATATAAATGCCTCATAAGAATATGGCATGGCTTTTATAAATACAAAGCACAGCAGAGTCGTAAGCTGTGAATGTTTAATCGCTTGAGGCAGCCCTTTGCTTTAAAAATATTTGTGAATATTTCTTCCTTATTTTTGGTCAGTAAAATGTAGCAATTAATTACTGACAGGGGAAAAAAGCTAAATTATCTGAAAGGATAACAAAAACTCTTAGCAGGTATTGTATATTTTATCTGGTGGCTGGTGCCCAGTTTACTTCTTGTAAACACACACAGACAAACACATCAGTCTTACTGTGATGCGCTTCATGTCCAGCTGTCTGAGATGAAGCACACAGCGCAGGACGGCCTGCTTGTACCATGTCTCCAGGGCTACAGGATTCCCATCCAGGGTGAGTTCAGAAAGGGAGCACAACTCTCCAAGGCAGGCTAGCTGGTCAAAACTAGAAACAAAGGAAGAATATTTTAAACAAACTTGTGAGTTTCAGCTTTTTTCAGCTTTTTTCAGTACAAAGACTGGCCTGCACTAAATGTTTTACATAGAGTGGCTAGTACTGAGACGTAGAACAAACACTTGAATTCCTGCAGTCTGCATTTCCATCTCCATTTAACTCAAGTCAGGCAAATCCAAGTATAGTCAATGGTAAAGAACTAAAATCTAATTTTTCTAAGATCAAAACTGCTCAAGGGGCTGAAACGGCTAAGAATTTAACCATTGTTATCGATCAGAATTTGTTGGATTAATCATTGGATTCTGTTCTTTATAAATGCACCTGATCAGCAGCTAAGAAGCTGGATCCTTCTTACCACTTTGCTCAGTGTTTTATTATTATTTGTGGAAATCACATAGGCCCGGTTATCTGTGTAAAGACACGTTTAAAAAAAACAAAACAATTTTTATGGCTTTCACTCTCACATTTTACTAATGTTTGTCCCCAGAGTCAGAGCTAAATCACGCAAAAAAAGCTTTCAAATATAACCTGAAATTGTCGAGCTGGGAATTTAGGTACTCTTGATCAATGGACTGCTCTCAAAGCTGTACTGTAATTCATGTCAAATTGCACCTGTTTTGACCTTAATACCTTATTGCATTTGATTTAGATATGAGGTTCACTCATTTGTCTGACAGTTGCATATGTGTTTTTGCTTGTCTTTATCACTGTTAACTCTGTGTCCACTGCCCTCTTGGTCAGGTCACTTTTGAAAAAAAAATAGACTTTTAAATGAGACTCTGACATAAAATAAAATAAAGAATATAGAAATAAATATTGCAGAGTCTGAATTGTACACCAGGAAAGTTATACAAGACAAGTAACTGTCTGTGTTTTAATTCTGACACTTTTTGCCTCAGCTCGTATTGACAGAATGGAGCCAAGCGTACACATGCCATGATAAACTGGTAATTCAGCAGGCACTCTGGCAGCCTGACATTACTCAGGGGGCAATGAAGAGAGACAAATCTGCTACACTGTTGATATCACCCCGTGGCAAAAGGAGACATGAAAAAGCAGAGTCACGCTATGTAAGGCAGGGGAGATTCTATCATTGCTAATTTATGATAATAACCTTGATGAATCATTTGCCTGGAACTACTTAAAGTCCTAGTACACCGTGCCTGCTCCTAGCCAGAGGTTCCACTGAATGTTAAAGACCATACTGGAGATACCAGGGGCCTTCTAATTTAACACAGTTGAACACATGCAGTAGCTCAGGCCCTTTCTGTTATGGGATATTAAGAAAACGAGAGACATGAGATCGTAGCTATAATAAACAGGCGCTTGAGTGCATCTTACACATTCTGCCTAATTGCTGTATTCATAATAGTGAATAATAATAATAATAATGAAGACCAGCACCTTTACAAAAACAGAACTTGTCATTGTTGCACCACACGCCAGTCTCTGGTTGCTACTAAAGGTCCAATATCAAAAATATCAAAATATCAAAAATATTTTTTGAGCTGTGTGTACAGAGCGGGGGTGTGAATAAAAACTATGTAGCTTCAGGCTGCATCTATATTAGCACTACCCTACAATCCCTGAACCTATTCTTCATTGACTTATTAATCATTTGATCCTATATGATAGGGCGTCTTCCCTAATTCAGGCAGGGATATTTTGTTTGTTTGTTTTTCCTTAAGGCAAGTTTTGTTATTAAAAAAAAAAAAGAGCAATATTATAATAAGTTAACATTTATATTTTAATATTAACTTATTTCATGAAGGATTTTTGATCCAAGATCCTGAACTGGGTAAACCGACTGCACCAAGGTGATGAGTGTGCTCTGTCTCTACCTAGCAACAGAGCACAACTGTTCTCCTATCAGCATTAAAGAGTTCCAAAAGATGCACACACCAACCAACCTTCTACACTGCCATTATAGGATTATACACTGACCATACATTAAAATACCCTGGCATGAAGAATGATGAATGATGCATATATTTTTTACATAATGAAAATTAGTTCAATAAAGATTACTGAACTAATTCTCTGTAAAGTCGGAAGTTTAAGAATACAAATGGATTTTATTGTCTGTGACTATGTCATGATTCTTAGCATGTGTGAGCAACTGAAGTATGGCGACACAAGAACAGCAATGCTGGTTTGACATGTCTGGTCAGATCTATCAGAGCCAAAGGTGGCTATGGCCAAGGGGGCTAATGAGCAATGTCCCACCCTGGATCCCAGGGTTATTCAGTGCTAAGACGATGCTGAGTTAAGTTTACTCTGTGACATTTTGATTGCTGGGCTCAGAGATGGAGAATAAAAGAAAAACAGCAAGGAGGATATTGGAAAAAAGTGTGTAAAGCAGTTTGACAGTTGCACTAAGACAAAAAATCATACCTCTCACTCATACTACACACCCTTACCCTAGGTATGCTGCCTATGAATTCATCCAACCTCCAGATCTGTCATCAACAATTACCTTCTCACAACCTGCGTCTTTGTTGCCTGAATAACTTTAAACATTCTCACACCCATTTCTTTGGTAACAGATTGTTAAATACTAAAAATAAAGAACATATCCAGGATGTTGTGCTCTAGGTTGCAAAAATTGCCCACTACAGCAAATCTGTGAGTGTGTCTGGCTGTGGGTGTGTGTGCTCTGCCAAGAGCCATGGGAGGGGACGTGGCACTGTCCGGCTACCATCCCTGTCTCTGCCCTGCGGGAAGGAGGGAGTTAAGCGGCACAAGCTCTTACCTGGTGATGTTGTTGCAGCTGAGAAAGAGACGCTGCAAGCAGGGCAGGCGGTCCACCCCAGTCTATAAAGAGAAAGAGGGAGAGGGAAGACAGAGAGATGGAGGGATGTGAAGAGGAGAAGGTGCTCAGGAAGAGGGCACTGCATCGTCACTGTCGTCAGGGCTCTGTATCCCTCTCCATTCCCTGTCACCTTGCAGCTCTCAGCTCCAGCATACAGCATCCCCATCCACCCTGCGCATGCACACACATATACACACATACACACACACACACACATACAGCATGCTGCCTTGTCTGCACATGGAGAGGAGGGGCAATGGAGAGAGAGAGAGAGAGAGAGAGAGAGTATGAGGAGGAAAGGGGGAGGGGAGAGTGGAGAATGTGCTGCGCTAATGCAGAGATCCCCTGCTGCAGAAAGCTAACTTGAAATGCTCATAGTCCTACATAGCAAGCAGCTAGCTAAGGCACTGCACCTCATCATCCAAGGACAATAGCTAGAGAAAATTCAATGGAAACTAACAGGGATGTGGGGAGTTTTACCATCAGGCAGGCTCACCATCAAAAATCAATGCAGAATTTATTGAGGGGGCGGGGGGAAAGCAGCAGCTGGGCAGCTGGCACGCTGAATTGGACACAGGGACAAGCGCAATGTCATAATCACAGAAACTACTTAGATGACAGCATGGGGGTAAATCATGTTCAGCAGTAACAACGTCTGGGCTTTTATATGTGTGTGGATGGCCAATTTTGAATTTGCTTGAGGCAAAGAGGACACTCCCAGCAGCAGTCTGACTGGGCTGCGTCATTGTCCACCCACACTGCAGCCAACGCCTCACAAACCTCCTTCAGTTTGCTGCCATTCTCTGTTCAAATAAGAGATCAGACTGGCATTTAGGTTATGCTACCCACCCTCAGAAAATACTGGAAGCAGGTTTCATCCCACCCACACAACCATATAGATACAACACACAGTTATGCAACTCTGTTATCAATTGCATACAAGGCCAACAAGCTGACTACAGTATACGCACCTATAGAGAGTGCAGTACAGTGTGCAACATCAGCAGCAATGCAAGCGAGAACATTTGCCTCAATATATATAATAATCGTAACAGTTTTCTACAGAAAAACTGGGGAGCTAAAGTCTTTCCTAGCTGACGCTGGGCAAGGTACACCCTAGACAGGTCACCAGTCCATCACAGGGCCAGTGCATAGAGAGTAACAATCCACACCTACTGCCAATTTAAAAATCGCCTGGTGGAAGCTGGAGTACCCACAGAAAACCCACGCAGGCACAGTGCTAACTATGCTAACCACTGCACCACTGTGCCATCCATGTGAATAAACACATCAAAACTCAAAGGAAACATCACACCTCAGCTTTTTTAAGCTAGTAACAAGCTTAACTTAATTTTAAATTTAGTGGTGCAGCTCAGTTTTAGTAAGATGTGTATTAGCTTGTTTAACACACTGCTTTACAATGTGCACTCCTTATTTACATCTCTGAATTATAGGAGACCAAAAAGATTGAATTCAAAATATTTTAAATTGTTAACTCAGCAATATGTCTTTACATTAACAAGAAACGTTCTCTTCTCTAATCATGCTATTTTTTAATGTGGATTAGGCTACCTGTCCAGCATGAAATAGTGATGAGACAAAGCCAAAACAAATATAAAAACACCTGGATATTTTTTCTCAGGAGTCGGTAAATTTGAGTGCTCTGATGTTTTTGTATGATCTTTTTACTCAAATGTGGTAAAACAATAGAACTTGGTTGCCATTAAAAATGTAGTGGATATAAATAAAGGTGTGCATCCAAGTCAAATGTGATTGTGTGCTAATTGTTACTTATACTGGCTGCAGTAATCTGCAGATATGGTATATACATAAACAGGTTTCTTTCTTTCTATGAAAAATGCAAGTCATGCTATCTAGTGCTAGCCAGTATTGACCATCAACTACATTCACAGAGTCTCCGTCTATGCCAGCTCCTGTATGGATGCTAGTGAAGCAGCAGCCACTCCTGGCTGTCTGAAACTAAATATAGCAGCCTTGTCTCAGACAGAATGATGTCATCACTGAGCTGATGAGCTGCATAACAATCGCCCACCAATGTGGTCCTTTTTTAGAAAACCTGACTGATCGGAACCAATCAGCTGACAGGATGTCTTATGAGGCTGGGTACAGCTGCGTTTGTGTGATTGTGAGTGTGTGTGCGCGCGCATCTGTGTGTGTTTTTATATGCCTGCGGGTGTGTATTTATGTGTCTGCGCGCCCGTGCCTTCACCTTTTTATCCCAGCTCCGCTCTCTCCTTGCTGACAGCTTGCGTGTCTTCATTTTTCACACTCACACACAGCTCTGGCAGAGGCATTATTCAACAAACACAGAAAAACCTCTCATCACCACTGTCTCGTCTGCATGCAACACCAGCACGCCACAAAAGAGCATGAAAGCTGCTCAAGTAAACACAGGTACATGTGGCTGCTGAGGGGGTTTCTAAGACTGTAAGCTGTCGGGTTTTGTGGATGTGCTTTCAATAGCACAGGCCTGAGATGTGATCTCTTCTGGCTTATGCGACTGTGCATTTGAATTGCAGATGCTGTCTCGTGGAGGCACACTGCTGTGTTGTTCTTGTGTGACCTTTGAAAGACATCCAATGTCAGCCAAAACATTGTGCCCGAAGTGTGATAGTCTCTTGGATTTTAGGTTGGAGAGGCAAGAGTTTCTCACTGTAACAAAGAATGGAACATAAGGCAAAGTTTCCACATTCCCAGGTCATACTGGAACAACTTAGACATTACTAAGTTGCTGTTACTGTTTACTGACCTGCTTTCTTTCTTTTTTTTTTTTTTTTTTTTTTTTTTGAAGTGGGAAACTGTTTGCTCAGGAGCATCCAAAAATCCTCTTTCCCATAAAGTGTGTCAGTATATGAAAGGCAAAACTCACGTAACACACACACATACTGTAACGAGTTAATTAATCTACAGTAAAACTACCAAAGACCATTACAGAGTTTCTACATTTTTCTACATTTTGACGCTGCTATACTCACTTGGCCCGCAAAGACAAATACTTCTCATGCTAATTCATAAAACCAGCCTGCCTGCTTCATGCCTTTTTATTCTTAGACATGTTCAAGCTGACTGTGCCTTTTTTTTCCCAAGCAAATCATCATTCCCACAGCCAAAAATATATAATGCATCACTTAGTGACTGCCACAGAGTTTCACAATACAAAGGCCCACCTAAGAGTAAGTGTAAATAGGAAAACCTTTTAAAAATAGCTATGGGATGAATCATTACTGTGTTATCTCTTATTGTGTTGTAAGCAATACACTGCAACAAAATAAAAATATATATATTTAAGTAGGAACTGTGTACAACAATGAAAAACATGTGGACCAGAGGACAACACGACAATAGAATACACTAGACAAAAAACACTGTCAAACAATTTAAACAATTGTTAAACAATTACAAGAAGTTTTAACATGCATTCCCTCCTCTTCTTAAAGCATTCACACAAACATGCTATGAGCAAATATAAACTATAATACTCACATGTATTGGATGACTGACTGCAATGTAATCAAGTTTAAGAGTTGTTTTCAAAGACAGTGACAGTATTTTTTCAGGTCAAGAATTTCACTTTTTATCTGCTTTCCCTTTCATGAAAGGAAGAAAACCTGAGCACCTGGAACGGGGTTATTTACTTTGTGCCTGGTACAGGCACTTGGCAGCAAGCACCACTAATGACAGAGACCGAGAAACTGCTGAGGGGTAGCATTTTTCCTCTCCCGTGTATCAAATAAAATGCAGCATCCGATAATTAGAACTGGAAGTGTTTTGTGATCAGAAATTGCAGGCAGAGGACAGGATGAGTGATGGGAAGGGCTTTCAGCTGATACACAATGTTGGATTCCGTTTTTATTTTCTAGCCCAAAAAGCAGAAAAGGGCTTAGGGGATTTGCATACAAATGAAGGGGCCTGTTTTGGCATGCTCTGTTATGTTTATCAGATTAAAACTATAGAAACCAAGAGGAGTAAGTTTCCGTGTTTAGAATATCCAGTTTCTCTTTCAGTGTGCCAGAAAGTCGGTGGGAGGTTGTGGATAATGAGCTACGTTTCCCTAGGTAACACCAACAGTGATATATTTCAGCACCACTTTCTCACAAAGATTCCATTAATGTAACTTTTGTGTTTGTTGTTTTGTGACAGTAACAACTGATATGTAGTTTCACAGTAACCATCCAAGGGACCTGATCCACAAGTGGTGACTTGTACATGAAAGGTGAAATACACTGCCATTACTTTCATCTTCAGAGGAACATTTTCTGAACAGTATGAAAATTATTATTATTATTATTGGTAGCTGCAGGAACTTCAAAGAACCACAAGATTGCTGCAGTGTTGGGATACAACTGCATCTACAAGTCGTCTGTAGCAAGGCTGCACATTGTAAGGTCTCAGTGTGCAAAAATTGCACTTTCAATCTGATGGAAACAAGAGAAATTAAATGTACCACAGAGAAAAAGACCAAAAAGCAGGAAGTGTTTTTTTTTTCTTTATATGAAGGAAAAGGATAGCAGACACACAATAATAATAATAACACTTAAATCATTAATTAGAAAAGAGTACCCTCACCATAACAGAGATGCAGTTGTGCCGCAGGTTCAGTTCAGTCAAAGAGTCCAGACCCTGAAGGTTTTCCACTCTGGAGATGCTGTTTCCTGCCAGGTTCAACACTCCTAACTCGCTCAGATGAGACACATTTTCTATCCTGCAGATCTTAAGAAAAGCAGAGTGAGACAAAGTTAGTGCAAAGCAAAACAAAAACACATGTAAGACAGCAATATGAATCTGAATTTGAGAAATCCTTTCTCCAAAATGACACTTCATGATTCTTTATTTCAATCACTGACTTTCAGTGAGTTTTATCCTTCCAAATAATAAAAACAAAAGAAACCACTAAGGGTCAGTCAGTGGTGGAATCTTACCCCACCTTTTCCATCTCCCGTTTTGGGAGAGAAAATGTAGGAGCTTCTATCAGAGTGACATTTTAAATACTTCAAAAGAATCCTCAGTGGCTGTTACTCTGATGGTGGTGTATTTGCCTATTTCTACCCTGCACACTGTACACATTAGGAAAAGGTTAAAAATGCTTCATGAGTTAAAAATGTTTATTGTCTTTCCTCTGGTAAGCCCATCATTTCAGACGGTCTGAAATATCAGTGTTTATAAACTAAGGAGAAACCTTTTTTTAAGCAACACAAAACAGAAATACTGCAGTAAGATATTACTCAGCACTACATCAGCATACACTGCAGCTGATTTATGTCTTGTTTCGGGAGTTCAGACAGGCACTCATTAAAATAGAATAGATTTTGAATGTTGGCCAGAAATACTACACCCTGTATTCTGGAAGTGATCATAAAATTAGAAAATCTAATCACAAACTTGAGACAAATGTTTCTGAGAATCAATAACAGGCAACACTGCGTTAAGTGTTAACTGTTTACCAGTATCCCATTGTGGAATTGAACTTAACTAATAGTTATTTAACATGCATTTTAAAAATCAAAGGACACAACCTTTACAACAGACAGACATATATATGAATCCATAAACTCTGTGTCTCCGTACACACTGAAACAGATTTTTGGTCGCCGTATTCTAAAATATTTGAGAATCTTGAGTTACACAGCATGAATTTGGTGATTTCCAGTAGTCAGCCAGAAGCCAGAGTTTGGCAACATGCTTCTTTCTCACTTTCTCACGGGGCAAAACCTAAGCTTCTACTAAGATTTTATTCATCAGTAAGGTAGGACATGAATGTGAGACTGTAGAAAATTTCTACTGGCTTTAGTGGCATGACACAGAAAACAGAGAGATGCAAATATCTACTCTTAGCAAGTTAATTTCAAATGACAAGAAAGAGAAAAAAAAAAGCACGTGTCACATGTATCATTGGTTACAGGTATCACTGGTTCATTCTTGTGGGGAAATCCTGTCTCAACTTCACTTCATCCCAGAGTGATGTGCCAACCAAACATGGCAGATGGAGTCAAACCTGATCAACATCATCATTTATAGGAGTGAGATTTCTACATGACTTTAGCCAACTTCTCTATGAGAGTGATACTTTTTTTTTCAGTCCAACCACCCCACAGGGCATTCTCGGCTATTTCTTGAGATCATTTAAGTCAAACAGCTCAAGTGGAAAACATTGCAGCCTAACTGGTTATACGACAATCTCAGGTCACATTTGTAACCCCAAGACTTGGTCACTGAGACTGAGAGTGGGTTGAAGGCTAACTCCCAGGGAGAATATCTCATTCTGAACAGTTCCAGCAAGCTGGAAAAGAAACATCATCCTGGTAAAGAAAGAAACGGGTAAAATGACTGAATTTTAGAGGTTTGTGAGCTTCCCAGCTTAAGGATGGGAGGAAGAAAGAACAACGGTGAGGTAAAGCTTGTGGTCAAAAGGGACAGACAAGCAGCTGGCGTTCTATGGCCAAAAGTGACTAAACAACCAGAATTCACCCACTTCATAATCTTGAATTATCATTATGCAGCAATTCAAAATGCATTTGGGTGGTCAGATCTCTCGTGAGTTTGGAAAATGTGTTAAAAATATGACTGAACAGTTACTGAGGTGCACAAAACAGAAGGTTTTAAGTTCAGTGTTTGAAAGACAAACTGGCCTTGTGAGAATAATAGATTTATCATCTGCACCACAATAGGTGTCTGCCAGCACAAAAGTCTGAATGTAATGTACCAATAAAAGCAAGACAAAAGAGTCTCATTATTAATTCAACTGCAACATTATAAAAAACACTAAAATGAACTATAGAGATGTAGTTAGGAAGCACAAGTTGACAGTGCTTGAGGCAACAAAGCATCCTCTGTCAGGAAAAATAACTTAACACAAACAGTCACTGAATTGTAATTGTAATGTTTGCTCATGTAAAGAGCAGCCAATCCCAGAAAGCGAGCGAGACTTACCCGAGCTCTGGAGTTGCTCTCTGAGGAGGGGTGTAGGCGGCATTCTGGCAAAACATTAATTTGACCAAGGGAAGCTTTTCTATGTTATCTTCCTTTTCCATTAGCGCTTAAAATTCTCATTTGGCATCATTTGATTTCTCGGACTTTTAATATCATTAAGCCAGGCTCTATTTTCAAGGAACAAAACAGCATCCAATAATAGATTGAGACACAAATTAATTTAGGAATGCTATAATCTCCAACAGCTCAAAACATTTCCCAGTGCTGAAAACATTAAAAAAAAAAAAGTTGCATCTGTTGGATAAATTATGCTATGGCCACTGAGGAAATTAATGTGGGAGTAGATATTAAACAATAGCATGTGGGTTCTGATGGTTTTCAATTTTTTGTTCCCTTAGAGTGCTGAGAACTATGTGAAATAATGAAATTAAGTGCTCAAAAACAACGAGCCAGATGTCTGGCTTCAAAAACAAACTGGAATATCAAAATGACATAACTGCTCCTAATACAGCTTTTAGGACAGGGAAGTGTCAGTCAGCTCCTACTGCACTAGAACCATGATCAACCTTTACGGCACTGGCAAGTAAATTACCATGGTTTAATACAGAGATCCTGTGGGCAGAGTGACCGTAAAGGAACTGTACCTGATTGTCATGTAAATCCAAGATGTTCAGTTTGGACAAGCTTTCCAGGCAGCAAATTTTATGGATTCTGAGAAGCATCAGGAAAACATGACATAAAATGGCAACAATTAATAACATATTCTGTTCATTCTGGTTCAGTGAAAAACTTAGAGGAAACTTATTGGAAAAAAAAGGTTTCAGTTCTAGAGGAAACAGTAGTATACAGATAATATACAGTAATATACTGTTCAGGGTTCTCCATATGAATGCAGATCATATAATACTGAGCTATAATATGATGTGGTCTTTTGAAAATGCCAACAAATAAAGCAGAGTAATATCTCACTGTTCAATTAATATGACCTCAGACATTGATTTACAAAGACAAATGTCACGTGAAAGAAAGTGGACAAAATGTCAGAGTTCAGCTGTAAGATCTTTGTCATTCAAAAAGATGTGACTTTCATCCTGAACCTGCCAACCTTTCAAAATAAAATGTCACTAAGATGATTGCTTTTCAAATGAAACTGGCTTTAATCATTTCTGGTGCTGACCGTGTAGCAGAACAACATGAACGTAAACAACATTTTCATTTCATGATGACATTGCTGAAGACCTTGTAAATATTAATAAATGGTGCCATTTACATTGCAAATCAAGTCACCATTAAATAATTTGACTGGTTATGCTGCACAAATATAACTTGCACAGCACCAAAGTCATTTTAGAAGTGCTCTATCACACTGAAAGGAGCGTCTTTGTTTGCTTACGCCTCCTGCCATTACAACTAACCTGTTCTTCCCCAGCATGAGGATCCTGAGAGACCTCAAAACTTCAATGCCAGTCATGTCAGTGATGTGGTTATCATGCAAATTCAGCAAAACCAGCTGCTGCAGATGTGGCAAATGCTGGATCCTTGTAATTAGATTGTGCTGAAGGTTTAGAAGCTGCAGCTCTTTTATAGAGTCCAACTGGGGGAATTCCTCCAGAGAGTGCCTGGATAAATGGAAAAACATAGACTTCAAATAAAATCTATACATTTCTGTGCTGATTTTGATTAAACAAATATTGTCACTTCAGTTTAATGATTTAAATAACTAAATCAGTTTTTCACCATACATATTAACTAGCTGATTTATGCTCAGTGTGTCACCAGAAAATTAAGCATGTCAGAATTGCTGCCATCTTATCTGGAGATAGTGGTTAGTTATTTAAAGAGACTCTGCTGCTCCCTGGTGGCAATCTTAAGCATTCGCCATTTTAGTTAACATCCTCATGGGTCCTAGAGTAAATAAATACTGCGAAGGGCAGACTGACTTAATAAAATTCTGTGGCATAAGCATGTCACAGGAATATCAAAGTCATTACAAGTAAAACATACACAGAACTGCTGAGACATATAACATCTTTTTCATTGCATGGAAATGTGCAATGACAATAAAGAATTTCTTCCAGTTTACAGCCACTTTCGGTTGGACCACAATGCTCTGTACTACAACACATCCACTTTACAGACATTAAAGAATAAATGTGCGGACAAAGGGTACCTTTCCAAATCAATTCGTTGAAAACTGGACGTGAAAGGCAACTGAGTAAAGGGGAAACTGGGCACAGCATTGTGATTAGATCCAGGAAAACCACCTGACATGGACAGCACAAACGGAAATCAGGATGCACATAATATCAAAGTGCACTATATAAAAAAATGCTATATGGCCACAGTTTATGAACTGCACATTCAAAAATGATCTAATTTCTATAATATTTGTATTTTTTTATTGAATAGTACCTGTGGGCTTGGCATTTTTTAAGGCACTGTGGCAGTAAGTTTCACCCGCACACTGAGTTAGTCTCCTTGGTTTGTCTCTGGCTTCGTGTGCAGCTCCACTGAGAGGAACTTTGTGATTATGTGCAGAAGACTGTGGACATCTGTCACTTGCAAATAGCGCCTGGACAACTCTTTTCTGGTTTTCTACAAATGATACAGCATAGTGACATAACACAACTGGAAACATATTTACACACCAGTTGCATATCAGTGGTTCTAAAACTGCAGGGCTGGCCCCACTGACGAGACATAAAACCACTGTTGCCGATCTGTCGACAACCAGAGAAAAATGACAAGTCAAGTTGAGTTAATATGACTCTGAATGGAAAATGCACAAAATAGATTTTGCTAACTATCATGCTGACCTTTATTTCTCTATAATCTCGGATCCTTGTTACTGTCAAGGACTTATTTAAAAGCTGTAGGATGTGAGACGTGACCTTTATCAGCATGTCAGGAAAAAGTTTGAGAACCATCTCCAAAGCCAGTAATTAATATATACTTGCACACTGCTGAATCACACAAAATCCTCCTGGCTGGTGAATGGGTCAAACCTACCGAGGTCAGAATGGTTAAATGTTTCTTTTACACGATGATCTTGAGAGTCAGTCTGTAAAATGATAAACAAAACAATCTCTAAACGCCCTGAAAACTACAAGCACCGCATAGCCATTCCCACTCCAGCGTGCTCTTTTAATGACTCACCATCGCTTGTGCCCTCGCTGGCACGAGAGATTTCACAGTCGTGAGGTGCAACTTGCAGCTGTTGATCTACAGAAATATTGAACAGTGTTTATTTCATAAGACATAGGCAAATATGCTCACACATAACCGTGTAGCTACACTTTAAGTAGTTTTGGAAAGCAAGTGTAAAACTATTTTTTTTTTTAAAAACGGTATTTACCACAGGTGTGAGACGCATCCATCTATCGCTTGTGCCGTGCTTATGAGAGCGCATGGTTTTACCCTCAGCCAAATCCGGCTCCATTTAGCTAACGTCTGATGAAGACAGCAGGTAATGGCCACCCGGATGGTGAAAAAATACTATTTATGAATCGTTAAAATAAATACGTGAACTCAACTGCTACAGTCGAGTTGGCGCTTGGATTTGTTGCTCCTGCAGAACAGTAAGCTCTGAAGCCACAAACTTCCCCGAGGGAAACACTGTTACCACGGCAACGACGCGCGTTGCTTAGTTACACTCACTTCCGGTGTCATTATTACGCGCTACGCGGGGAAGTTTCTCGCTTCCCCTGGTGTTTAATTAAGTCAAGGTGGGCTTCCTTAAGCAGGTTTGGGTCAGGGAGGGACCTAATAAGCCGAAATTTGCGTGGGTCTCCCTCAATATGGAAATTTTGAGCATTAAACACTTCATGTCCTGCATTCTGGTAATTTATTAAAAGGCACCCTTCTCTGCACCAGTATAAAATGGGAACGTCTTTGTGTAAAGAAAAACACAAAAATGAGGCAGTTTGGTTGGCAGTTCAATGGCATTCAGTCCCCCTTTCAAAGAATTATTCTCAACATTTCTCATTTAATATTATTCAAGATACTGCTAATTATACTATAGTCATGATTTACTCTGTGCTGTCCTGTCAGAGTGTATCCAGTCTGAATTCAGGATGCTTTTGTGTTTTGTGGGGAAATTATCTGGTAAAATATGTATGTCACCTGTTCATGACAATGAAAAATCAACTAATTTTAATTTATCAACCTGCTCAGTTGTGTTTCAGCAAGATTTCTGCCCACTTTCAAATCTTTCTGCACATGCAAAACATGTCACTCCCATGTTTAGGATGAATTTTAGGACTATATATGATGTAAACTATATTATAAAATATGTGATGAGATAGTAAAGGCAGGCAAAATTACCTTAAGATTATTTAGGAAATTAGCAACATCATCTAATAACTTGCTTGTTATTTAGACTTTGGGGAAAATACCCTAATGTCAGACTTCCTTCTTGTTTTCCCTTCTAGCTCCTGCCTGGTTGTTAACCTGCCTGCATGCACATGGCACCACAGGAGAAGCTGTGCTGCTTCTGACTGTGATCACAACACATTCTTTATGAAAGTGTGTCTCAGAAATACCACAAAAGGTTCAGTGGTGCTAGGCTATAAACTCGTCATTCATTTTCATATTTTTAGCAGTAAAAAAGGCCGGTTGCTGAAGAAAAAAGACCTGACTATCCTTTTTTTTTTTTTGTCATTCTCCTGAAATCTAGACCTACATTTAAAAGCTAGCTAAAAGTGTAACTATAACCAGGTCACACATCTTGGAAATGTAATTTGAGCCAATTATGTTTACTTATTTCTGTAAGTGAATTATATAATGGTGATTGCGTGTAATCCATTACTACCCAACTCTGTTTATCTGTTAATATTTTGCTGCCTTGTAGGCTGTTATTTTATACCATGTTTACATCAAGGATATGTCACAAATTAATTAGTTTTTGGTCAAATTATCATGAAACACTGGAACTGGTTTGCTGAAAGTAGTAATCCAAAGCAGCATGACTGCCTCTCTAAGCTATCGCAATTAGTCTTTCACTATATACGCTGCATCTGGCAGAGTACCTACATAACAGAGAGTGGGCAGAACGAGGGTCACCTGGGGCTGTCCATGTTTACAGAGCACTGAGTCTTGTTAGCATTTTACATCACACTGAAAATCATCCGCAGTTTAATGGGTCAGGGATAAATTTCAGCCAATCATATATGCCCTCTCAGAATACACCTACTTCAAAGTAAATCCAGAAGTAAAAAATACTGCTCTGACCTGGCCACAGACCAAGTAAATGCTCCTGGCTTATGCCCTGGTCAGTCACATAAACGTTTCAGACTGGAGTGCAGTCAATGTTTTCAAGCAACCCAACCAATAGAAGAAAATTAGATAGGTCTAAAGAAATCTATAAAAATATATATATTAAAAATAGATTAGTCACAGTATAATGTTTAGTTATAACACCACAAAACAGCAACAAAGTACTTTATTTGCAAATCAAACACATTAGCAGTACTGCATGCACCTTTCCCATAAAAATTCTGAATATAGTTAAACCAAAATATTCAAAACCCTGTAATTACGTCCACCTGCACCTGTGAAAATATTATGAGTTTTTTCGCTACTTTGTTGCACTCCATATAATTGATACAGTGCTGAACAAAAGGATAACTACCACAAAACACTGATAGTAGACCTTCTGCAGTTTTTTTTTTAAAGAAAGAAAAGGCACAGGTGCAATAATGATGTTCCATTTAGTTGTGACAGTAAGCCACAGCAGTGAGTCAACAGCAATTTTGGAATTTCTCAGAATGTTGATTCACCCACAGCATTAACTTCCTGTGTCCTCTTAATTTCATCTGAACAACTTCCTGAATTTCAACGTCAGTTAGTTTAAAAGTCTATGAATGTTCAACACAAACCTGAAGCATCTACACCGCAGGAGTCTATAGGCAGTATGGCCACCACAGAATGTAAACTATCTGTATGAGTACTCAAACACAAAAACAAAGAAAATTTTATTTAATTAAAAATAGGAACTGAAGCACTGAGTCGAGTGCAGCTGAGGGACAAGCGCACCTATTTCCATTATTTTCAGAAGAGGCCAAACATCTCTACAGCTCATCCCCTCCAAATTTTGCAACTTTCATTAGAACAATCTCGATAAATAGTGCAACAAACCGGAGAGAAAACAAGTTTAGTAGATTCTTTGGAGGATGAACTGCACCTTTAAAATCAGACTTGTTAGGATTTCTTTGGGACTTTCAACCAATACAAATGACATCCATTAATAATAAGTAGGAAAGTCATTATTTTATATTAATTTTTATATTAATTTATATTAATTTTATATTAATCTTTATATTAATCTTTTTACACAAGATTAATTGGTTACAGCTGTTTTAGTAACTCAAATGCCTATCGCTAACTTCCTGTAGCTTCCTGTAGGAAGCTAATATAAAGCTATACATTTTTGCAGTCTCATAAATGGAGGGTATTTTGCACCTCGTCTTTATCGACAGATTTACCACTCTTTTCACTCTAACAACAATTTAATCCAGGGGGCAGTCAGTCAGCAGCCCTGCTGAAACACCAATTGTGATAAAATAGATTATGAAGTATTTTCAGCCCGTTTACTCTGGCAGTAATAAGCCGTTGCTAAGCGAAGACAAGTCCAGATTCATCAAAGGGACATCCCACACACTGCCTGTCATTGTCTATTCATGAAGCACAGGCTGACACATATGATGGGAGGTGATGATCAACAGTTTGAGTGGCAGGCCATATTGACAAAGCACAATGTAAATATAGACAGATATTTGTAGCTCCAATTCAGATTGCTTAGATGCTTTCCTGGAC
Source organism: Archocentrus centrarchus (assembly GCF_007364275.1). Classification (NCBI taxonomy): domain Eukaryota; kingdom Metazoa; phylum Chordata; class Actinopteri; order Cichliformes; family Cichlidae; genus Archocentrus; species Archocentrus centrarchus. The sequence goes on from NC_044348.1 coordinate 30,315,326, forward strand.
AGAAAACAGACAGATAAAAGATATTATCTGAGCACTTTTCACTTTTTGTTTGGAAGTTTACTGTGTATTTCTTCATTATTTTATATTTTATCATAGTATTTCTAGCAATCTCTGCCATTAGATATTTTGTTGCTACATCAAAAGTTTGCTACTGGGCAAAAAAAATGTATTACATAAAGTTATACTCAGCAGTAAGAGATAGATACGCATAAAAATGAAATGAATATGGCTTGCCCTTAAACGCTGGGAACATGAACGTGAAAACATCACATTCACTCTAAGTCTAACATACATTACAGTGAAAGGGACATATATTGTTGGTTGCCAGAGAAACATATACCCTAGGGGGTTGTTTTGTTTTGTTTTTTCATCATAAAATAACAAATAAATATAGTGTAATTGTACCAGCAGTGCTGATTTGCTGGCAAAAGCACAGCATGGCCTTTGCCTTGACTGACAGAGGAAATCTAGATGTAAAAACACAATTTCTAAACATTCAAAAGAAAAAAAGAAAGCAGTGTGCGCGCGCTTGTATTACTCATGCTGTGGGGAGATAAAGCAGATCCGCTCTGTCATACTGAAGGGATCTGCCTCCCTGCTAGGACAAAAAGCAAATCCCATGTACATGTACATGGTTACAGCATAGGGTGAACTTGGTTTAGAGAGAGAGAGAGAGAGTGCAAGGGTTTTTGTCATTCAAATCAGTTAGCAAACATTTTTGCTTTGTTTACCCACAGCAGCTGAAAAGATTTATGCCACATTACAGTTTTTTGTGAAATTACATGAACTTGACAACAAGGGGTTAATTATTTTAAGCTTCAGTTATTTCTTCATTCCCAGAGGAGTGACTTTTACCAGGAGGAACCAGAATGGTTGCAACACTGGTTTAACTATAACAATAAGCCTATATTTTTTTGCCTACAGACAGATTGTATGAGCCACATTAACATTATATGTTACATAATAACAAGGTCAGCGTCTGCAAAAGTGTGCACTAAGCTTAGAGAAAACACACAGTGGAACAAAATCGAATAGATTACTTTCACGTATGCATGCCCAAACATGCACTCAGTTTGTAATGTGGGTTTAAGTAAGTGGGGACTAGCAGGGTTACAACTGTGACTCATGTCTTCAAACAGGGAAGTAAGAAAGAAACATGAGGGGGGAAACGTGTTGCTCAGCACCCCTCAATCTGCCACGTGAAGCCATACAATAGCGTCAAACTCTGTTTTCTGAAACCGTATTTATGGAAGTATGTATGTATGCATTGTAAAGATTTCACAGCCGACCTCATCTCAGTTCAAACTTTGTATTCTGGACTTACTGAGAGGTTTCTCTGAATTAACTGAGTCATTGCAGGTGGCTCCTTTGCATCTGCTAGTGACTGTGAGGCTGCACAGCTGTGCTAATGTTTACCTCAGTGTAGCATGCTCACAGTGAAGACAAAGTACAGCCGACATGCATCGAAATGTCATTGCTTTTGAAGGTTATCTGTTCATAGAGGAAAGGTCATGGGGGGTCACACAAGTTATCGGGGTAATCCTAAATGTCTGTGCAAAATTTCATGACAACCCATCTCACACTTGAGAGGTGGGTTTTCATCTGTTGAGCTATTTTAGTCCAAAGTGAAAAAACAAACAAGTGACAAAACAACACTGACCAAACAAGAACTGATAAAGGAATGAGCATCAGTGGCCTCTGCATTAAGATCAGAATACATGTACTTTTTTTGTAAAGCCAAAAGACTTATATATTTTGATAACATGACAACTGTATTTGTCTTCTGAAAGTAAATCTTTAGACATCTGCTGCACAGTTACAAATCATGAAAGTTAATGGCCTTTGACTTACAGCTCGTAAGTTAGATTTACTCAGAGGTCCTAATGACTGGTTATGAGAATTCATACAGCATCAGGAATCTGAGATTTATTTTATAAAATCAATGTCATACCGAGTGTGATTTGAATCAGACGCTTCGGCCAATTAAAGATTGGTGATAGGACTTTTACATACTTATCAGATCCTAAAGTTTTCCTTTTTCAAACTACAGTTGTAGTTTGAAAAAAAAGCAAGCCATGACTACCAGAAAACTATTGTCTGTTTCACACATGTGCCTGCGGGCACGCAGCGATCAAGCTTTTGAGGTTGTAGCTCCTGACCTGTGGAATGCTCTTCCTGCTCACTCGAGATTTGCTGATTGCGAGGACTTTAGAAAGTTAGCTAAAGGCATTTCTCTTTACTCAGGCATTTCAGTAATGTTTTAATAATTGTGCACTTTTGTAATGCATAAATCTTTCAAATTCTGTATTGTCTTAAATTTCCTGTAAAGCACTTTGTGACTCCCGTCTTCGATGAGTGAATTCAAAGAGTTCCCAGGTGCAAATAGGTAGAAAATAGTCATTATGTGGAAAAATAAAAATGCCTGCAAAAAGAAGTCCAATCAAAGAACTTTCATTTTTGAAACTCCTCATATTCTTTTATTAGTAGGTGAAGCAGCTGAATCATACTGAAAGAAACCGCTCCAATCACACAAACCTCACTGTACCTCATTGCAATCTATACAAAAAAAAAAATCACAAAGAGATGAACAGATGGCCAACAAAGAACTGAAAGAGTCTATATATGCCAAGAAGCAATCGTGGTTCCGCAAAATTATTTGGAGGTTCTTACCATTAACCCTGTCACTATAACTGTTTTTCTGACCTGAGTTTCACAGAGACCACAAAAGACAGAAAAACTAATGCAATCCTAGACATTTCTTCAAACTGACAGACTGTCAACTGGCCTGACTAGATAAGCATGCACAAAGACACTAAATGCATTCAGATTATTTGTTGGCAAGCTTTTCTTTACTTTTCTCTCTCTCACTCATTGTCTCTCTCTATCCCCCACTCTCTCCCCATGTTGCATTGTACACAAACTGGAGCACTGTATGGCATGTGGTGCAGAGAATGAGTCAGACTGCCCACCAGCTGTGAGCCTGGCTTGCCAGCAGAGAGGAGTAAAGATATTTCACGCAGGGTTGCATGACATCAGTGTGGGTGATTTGCAGGGTTATTAGGATAAAAGCCAATGGCTAGCTGCAAAAATGGACCTCAGGTAAAACCTATATGAAAGTGGCCATATGATTATAATCATAATGCTGTAGCTCAACACCGACATATTTGTTCTACAGTTTAAAATAAATGAAATCAGTGACTGAACTTTACTTTATACCCCCTACCCTTACCTGTGGAGCTATCACCTCACTAAGAGGAAAAATAAAGTTTCACTTTTTTTGTTACTGAGATTTTACTGGTTCCATTAAACAGAAAGCAAAATAACTCTGCAGCCATGTTCTAAGTATTGCTTAGTGGAAAATGCTGATATTTTAAATAATTAAAAATATTCGTATTTACATAAACATTAGTGGTTCACCCCTGCTTTTTAATGGCAGGCAAAGAGTTATAGATTTAAAAACCCTTAGAACTATTTTTGCCAGCTTAGGGTTGGGTTCACTGGGCCTAAGTTCACCCGGCCAGTTGCACACAACTCTTGAACGTTCATCGGTTTGTATAAACTATAACAGAAAAAAAAAAGGGGTATAATTTTTAGTTAAACTGTTTTTGTTTTTTGTTTGTTTGCTTGTTTTTTACCCCTTGCGATCTCTTACTTCCCCGAGCGGCTACTGTTTTTTAAGTTTCCTCCTTGCTTTGTGTACTTACACCTGTAAAACTTGCCTGCTGCGTGGAACTGGACGCTGAAAGCCTATTATCCAATTAGCAGCGTTAGCGAAGGGGTCGTCCTTGGCAGGGCAATTTCCCAATTAGAAACACGTGAATTTTCTCCCCTACTTAGAGACATGTGAACGGGACACTCGTGTCTTAACAGAATTAGACAAGACTCTGTTTGTGGAAAAACGAAAAAGCGAAATATGTACGCTTTGGTGAACGCCTTCATGCGATGCCTCTCCTTCCTCTTGCCTCCTTCTTGGCTTTGTGTCAGCTTTTGCTTGTGGGTTGGGAATGAGTGCGAAGAGACGCTGCTACGGCCCAATCCCAGAGCTCGTTTCAAAAGTAGAGAGCCTCTTACATATGAGGAAGTAAATGCAGCAGCAGCAGAAGCACAAGGAGGCTCCAGACCGTCGGTCTCACCAGGTCCAGGCTGCGTCTCGCTGGCTGCTACAAGCCCCGCTGCTCCTAAGGGCCCTTCGTCGGGTCTGATTTGGATCGGGGGTCTCTGGCGAGCCGTGGAGCGCGTCTTCGGAGCCCCCTGGGTCCTTCTCCGCCATCACCTGTGCCCGAAAAAGCGTCGTGCAGCTTTGGGCGCCCCGTATCCTGTCTGTGCCTTCGAGTCGGGTAACATTAAGACCTTCCAGGGAGGCGCTGCTGCTGCTGCTTCTACCGCTGCTGCTCCTAAAACCGTGGACGGGAAGGGACCGGGTGTAACCACCTTGACTTATTCAAAGAACACGAGTGGGTCCGTGGGGATACCCAGTATGAACTCAGCGGAATGCGCCTCGGATGCGTCGGCGGAGCAGGGCATCGATGAGGTAATTACCGTGGACCAGCACTCGCAGGAGATGGGGACGGTGACAATAACAGTGGCTATTCAAGCGGCTGAGGACGAGGAACCCGAGGAAGTGACATCCAATAATGCTGACTTCCTCGGAGGCAGCTGTAGCGAGGACGAAATCGGAAGACATGACAAATCAAGGTTTGAGTTATTTGCTACTTTGTTAATTACCGTAATAGTGACGCGAAAGCCACAAATGTAACCAAGTTATATCCTACACGTATATGTAAAACCTGTTTAGTGACTTCCCCCGAAGACTGAAGTTGAGCAGCGTTGGAGGTAACCGTGTTAAGTTCTTACTGGAAACCCGCGAGTGTCTGTGCTCTGGATTTTTAGACTTGAGCTGATGACAGCACAAGAGCAGCTTTGGCACAGTTGGATTGTTTTGTTTCACTGAAAGAACGCCAGTTATAAAAATGGCTATTGTAGAAATGGCACCAATTCCAACAGGTGCATCACAGTCACAACAAAAGGCGGCAAACAATGCAGTATGAGAGATAAAAATAGATGCTCACAATTGGGAGTGTAAATCCTCACAGACGTAGGTGAGGGATATTATTATCTTTTTAGGTTAGAAGTGTTTAACCACCTGTAGGCAGCATCGTAGTTATACAGCTGGACACCTGAGACAGAGAGATAAAGGATGGCACCTTCACTTTAATCTAATTCCCCTGCGTCATGGCTTGCTATTTTTATCCTCTGGCCTATAAGGTCCCTACTTGAACTACATGCGCAACGAGTGAGTCAGTGATAGAAAGGCCAAAGGGGAAAATAAATCGCTCTTTCATATCAAGCATTTGTTTACTTGTAGGTCACACCTCAGCAGCTCTGTGACAGCGGGTTTCTGTAACGCCTGTGAAAGCTATTAATTTACAGCACGTTTTTCACACAGCTAGTATTTTAATCAGTAAAGGTCTAGGAAACACTTTTAGGGCTTGTTAAATGTAGGCTGTCGGTTTATGTTGTCTTTTATTCTAATATTCCTGCTGCATTCCTCCAGTGAACTTATGGGGAGTGACTTTGATAACCATATTACTATCTAATAATCCCTTGGTTTCCTTGATCGTACCCTTCCCTTTTATTCGAGGAATGTAGGAAGGTATTCTCTTCTAAATGCTCACCCTGTGCTATCTGACATCCTGGGGAAGATGTGAGCTCGTGCCAGCTGTATGGTCAGTGGGTTGGAAAGCTGTTGAGCGAGGGTGTGTGAGGGAGGAGGCTGGAGGAGGTGATGAGTCATCCACAAAATTTAATTCAGACCCTCACTCTAATCTGCAAGACTACCTGACTGTGCAGCTTCACAGCCACTGTCAGGTTCCTGTCAAATTGTGCCTTAAAGCTTCAGTTATGCAGTGTGGATACCAGCTTTTGTAAACTGTGGGAAGTTGATGTGGTGAGCCACCATATTCTGTGTGGGAGGGAGAGCCTGCGATTCTGGCCTTCAGATGGAGAGGTCTTGGCAGTTTGGGGACTGGCGGGACATTGGTGTAAAGGTCTGGCACTGAGGCATGGTGACTGTGGCTGGAGATGCAGCTTGTCAACTGCTGCAAGGAAAATCAGAAACGAGGGAAGCAAATGGTCAATCTCTTTTCATGCCAGCATGTTGCTTGGAGAAATGGCAGGATAAGATTGCATTCCTGCCAAAAACTTGTAAGCCTCTGGCTTATTGCATTAATGAAAGTAAAATGTGCAACAGTTGTAAATGTTGGCGGTTAAGGATATGAAACATTCTGCTGTTTCAGTTATGCACTAAAAAAGATTCTCTGCTCACCATGCTGCATGTTATCTTCCCACACACAGTGGTGCCGGGACCAGTGGAGGAGAGCTCGAGGAGGAGAGCTGGCAGCCCCCAGATCCAGAGCTTATCCAGAAGTTGGTTGCACAGATTGAGTACTACCTGTCTGATGAAAACCTGGAGCATGATGCCTTCCTGCTTAAACATGTCAGACGCAACAAGCTCGGGTTCGTCAGCGTCAAGTTGCTTACCTCATTCAAAAAGGTAATGGCTGCAAATTTTCTCGGGTAGTCTAGAAACACAGCAGCATGTCATTTCAGTACCTATCAAGTTAAGGTGGGAAAGTGCAGAGTCGCTCCTGCTACTGGCTGAAATCTACAGAACACACTAAATTCTACACTGGAGGCTCATAATATTTATTAGCTAGAGTGTGGTATCCAGTCACAATTTTTGCATATGATTATAGTTGATGACCATAATGAACAAATTAATGCTGAGGGAAAAGGTAGTTTCAAATGGGAACATGGATAAAGCTCAGTCATTCTTCATTTTAACTCCTGGTGACAGAGGTTTGTGAGAACTGAATAGCAATGACTGGCTGCTTCTAGTGTCAGCATGACTAGCTGTTGCTGTACGGTGATATTCTCACATTGATTCACAACAGCTTGTGCTAATTTCAGCTCAATTCAAAACCCCTACTCAATATTTCTGTATAGTGACTAAAGTGTGGAAGATCAATTTTGGCTAGAAGGAAAATCCCGACATGCATTTTATACTGAGTGTATTTTCCGAAGTTGATGAATAAAAATACTTTGACAGTTCAAGGGGACCTATTATCTTTACAGATTAAAATAATCCTTATTTACCTTACACTGGGCCTTGGTGCAGGCTCTGTTTTATCTAAAATGAGTCATTTTTAGCTTCTCCCCCCTTTTTTTTTTTTTTTTTTTTTTTTTTTTTTTTTAAGCCAGCTATCTTGTGATTGGCTGCTTCTTGCAAACAGAAGGTTTGAATATCAGTTGGGTGGGGCTGCCTTGCAGTTGACTATATTAGGAATTAAGAGTATCTGAGTTTTTGGCTCAAAGGGATTACTGTTTTTATGTAGATCTCATTATTTTAAACTTTTATTTTTAATGTTATGAGTGTCCACTGCTGCAACAGTACATGTAACAGAAGAAAAAGAAAATCATACTCTTTAGTCAGTGTTTTATATTTCCTTCAGCACAATATAGAACAGTATACAGTACTTGGGTAGTGACAGTCAGCTGTATGTATCATGGTATACTTTTAATACAGTACTATTCACTACACAGTTGGAATGCACTATATGGTGAGCTTACTATGTAGTAAGCTCACAACTATAAAAGTGATTTTTGGGCACTTGGCTCCCTTCACAAATGCTGATTCAACCATTAAAGTCTGGCATATGCTTTGAAAACTTGTACTGATTTTCATACTTTGTTTATAGGTGATTAATATTCTGATACTTGGTTTTTCTCTTAAGTGGGTATGTGCATTTGTGTTTTGCTGATTGATTTAATCCTACCTGCCTAGGGACTGCAGATGGAAATTAGCTGATAGCTAAATCTGATACAATGCATCTTTTTCTTTTGTGATGAATGTATTTTGTACATGGTCCTTGAAAGAACTAAAACAACCATGAGCTCAGCATCACTGAGGTCAGACATAACCTTGAGGAATACAGTGCAGCCAGAATGTTTGGCTGTACTTACTCAGGTATATTTAGTGATTAGGAAGTATGACTAATAAGAAGGTGCAAAACACTCTTGATCTATCCTGCTAACAGACTGAAGTTATTGTGTGGTCATTTTTACTCAAACTTAATAACTCGTAATCAAATTGGGACATGATGGTTATGGGATAGCTGCTCAGCAATCACAGTAACACAAACACATTTTTTTTTTTTTTTCCTCCTCAGGTGAAACACTTGACTCGTGACTGGAGAACCACTGCTTATGCTCTGAGACACTCAAAGATCCTTGAGCTGAATGATGAGGGGCGAAAGGTGCGACGTAAATCAGCAGTGCCGGTCTTTGCCAGCGAGTCGCTACCCAGCCGCATGCTGCTATTAAGTGATTTGCAGAGGTGGCCAGAGCTGGCTGCTCTCACGAAGGATAATGGAAGTGGTGAAGGAGGAGCCACTCAGCAGGAGCAGCTGATGAAACTGTTACTGAAAGCATTCGGAACATATGGTGCCATTGCCTCTGTTAGAGTCTTGAAGCCTGGGAAGGACCTGCCAGCAGACCTGAAGAGGATGAGTGGCCGCTACACTCAGCTAGGCACTGAAGAATGTGCCATTGTGGAGTTTGAGGAGGTGGAGGCTGCTGTTAAAGCCAATGAAGCTGTGGGGAGTGAGAATGGAGGGCCCAGTTTACTGGGGTTGAAAGTGGTTCTAATTGGCACCAAGCCGCCTAAAAAGAAGGTACCTAAAGAACGACCTCGTGAGGAAGGAGGGATGCGGAAAAGCCGCTCTCTAAACAGCAGAGTACGAGAGCTTCAGTACCATGGGGACGACTCTGCTTGTAGCTCTTCAGAGACGGAGAGCACCCCAACATCTCCCAGATTGGCAAGAAAATCCCAGTCATGCAACAAGCTCAGCCCCACCACTGCAGGCATTAGCTTCCAGAATAATCACCTGAGTCCAAGTATGTCCCCGCGTAACAGTCCCTGGTCCAGCCCTCGTGCCAGCCCATGTTCTCAGCGCAAAGCTCCTCATTCCCACAAGTCTCCCTTAGCCATTGAGGGGAGACTGAGCCCCGAGGCTGGGCGCCGTTGGGCAGATTACTCCTCAGACAGTAGCCTCACACCTTCAGGGAGCCCATGGGTTCAGCGACGCAAGCAGGTGGCGTCTCAGGAGAGCAGTCCAGTCGGCAGCCCGATGCTTGGTAGAAAGATCCAGAATGCCGACGGCCTGCCGCCAGGAGTAATGAGGCTGCCGAGGGGTCCTGATGGAACTCGTGGCTTTCACTGTGTAGCGGCTGAGAGGGGAAAGACTGCTGCTACTCAGACTTGATATGCGGAGCCTCCTTATGCATTCCTTGACCCCCAGAAACAAAATGAGATGTTGGAAATTTGAACTGTTTTTGGTCTTGTTGTTCAAGCCCCACCCCGCATTTGAGACTGTAGATATATTTTGTTGAGTGCATCAGTTTTGAGTCTGTTATATTTTTATACTACATTTTGAGTTACCATGGTGACATTAGTGATTTACTAATGGAAATTTGAGTGAATGTAAATTAATATTGTTTTGAGAGAGAACTTGACATACACCACTGACATGGACCATGCCACCTCATTATATGAGCTTGGGGTGAGCTGGAGAATGAGTTCCACTTTTTTTCTTTTTTTAATTATTATAATTATTGGGGAGAAAAAAAGAGAAGTGTCCTGTCCTCATATGTAAAAAAAAACAAAACAAACAAAAAAAAAACCTCAACATTGTTGTGGATGGTGTATAAATGTAAGTCTTGTAGGCACATGGACTTGATAGAGATATCACCATATGCCTTTTGTGTGTTGGTCTAACGTGAGTTCCATTTTTACATACTACTTAAACCGAGGCCATAATCGCTCCACTGCCACAAGGTTGGATTGCTCAAATTGGACCTTATTTGTGGTGGATTGTTTTTTTTGTTTTTGTTTTTTTTAAAGTAATTTTTGGTATACTTATTTGGAAAGGGTCTCTTATCCCTCTAAATGTTCTGCAGGTAGCTGCCTGGTTGTCGCTTTTTTTTTTTTTTTTTTTTTTTCTCCTTAGGTTTTTATTTATTTAATTTTTCTTGCCATATCTTCATCAGTCTAAGCTCACAATAAGGTTTGAGGGATGTTCAGGTGAGGCAGAATAGATGCTCTTATGTTCTTGCCTTTATATCTGAGCTGGGGTATTTGTACACTGCAAATCACATTGTACAAATAAATCACTAAAAATGCACTTGGCCTGGCTTTTTTGACTTTTTTTTTTTTTTCTTTTCAATATGTAGGCAGGATTAAGTTGAGACGTTACTGTGCCCAGACTGTAGAAGCTATTCCAGGCTTGGAGAGCAGAATTTGGCTCATTAGTGGTTGTTTTTTTTTTTTTTGTTTTTTTTTTAAATGTACAGATGGGAGGATGATATCGGATTATTTGATTCAACAACTTTATCATTGGGTGGGTGTGTGGGTGGGTGGGTATATGCAAATTGTCCACACTGAATTTACAACAGCATAACCTTTCATACACATACCATTCATGTGCCTAGCTCTGTCAGGTTGCACAGTGACTGCAAGTGAACAGCAATTCTCAAGTCTTGCCACAGCATCTTAATTAGAGTGAGGTTTGGATTCTGAAGTGACTATTGGACAGGATCATTGTTGTTTTAGTACATTCCTGTCTAAATTTGGCTCGGTGATTGGTGTCTTGCTGGGAAATAAATCATGTCTCATTGCTCTTTGTACACTGCAGCAGCCCCCCCCAGTTTTGTGTGTAGTTTGCTGTATTTATGTTAACCTGTTCTTTCACACACCTTCCAGGTTTGCTACAGAGAAGCGTGCCCATAGCATGATTGCTCCTCGTGTACATTTGCTACTTTTTTATTTTTTTCCTGCTGATGTTACTTTTCTATAAATGGCACATTTTACATACAGGTCTTATGTATTTGAAAACTGCTTGTCATCTGATGACTATAAAAAAAGGCTTACTATCATAATAGTGAAATATGAGAACAAAGGGAGCTAAAACCAATTGTTTTTGTCCTCAATTCAGATAATTTAGAGCTTTGTTTTCCTTTTGGCACAGATTAATCCTCTCATTTGTATAAAACTAATTACTCAATTGTGATTCCATGTTGTTACAAATCCAAATGAAAAAGTAGAACAGTGGTTATTGCTTTTTATGGGCAATGTAATTTGTGCCTTGTCCTCAAGTGGTTTCCAATGCTCCTGAACAACCATTCAGATGTGAAAGAGGGGAGCGTGCTGTTGGATGCTCGTAGAGCTGTTAAGACTTTTAAATTCATGCGGCTGCATCATTCTGTTGTTCCACTTTTTTTGTTAGAAATCTTACCTCCCGTTGGATGAGCACAATGCTGTTAGGCAGTGTTGGATGCAGAGGGTCAGAGCCCATGCTCCAAAATTCAGAAATGCAATGGGACTAAGTGGGGTTGCATAAGAGAGGGATGAATAAACTTTTGTTCTCTTTGCATGATTAGCAATTCAAAATTAGGAATTCGTGATACTGTCTGCCTTAAACAGACAATATTTTGGCTCAACTCCATGCAACTGTTCATGTTAACAGTGGTAATAATGACTTTGAGGAAAAAGTGCCACAAAATTATTCTTTATAATAACCATTAAGGACAGTTTCATACTTAAGCAAATTGGATATAAAGAGAGATAATAGCAAAACCGAATACCACACTGGCCATTATATGTAATTTGGCAGTGCGCATTGATATATGAATAAAATGTTACTTAGTATGGTCATTAAGCTATTTACTCAGGACTTGAGATAATTGCGAGGATGTGGAGATGAGATTACGTCTGTTAATAAAACTTCACAGTATTGTATGACTTTATGTAATGTCATTGTGAATTACTCCATCACTCCATCACTTATTTTATATTTTTAGAAGCCTGTGCCATACAGTCATGTACTTATATGCATTTACACATTGTTATATTAATATTAAACCCACTGATTGATAATACCCATCAAGTTCATAGTCCAGATAAATCCATTAATGTGAGTATATAACATTACAGCATGATTCAGACAAACTGAGGTCAGGCTGGTAGTCAGCAGGCAAAATATCATTAGGTGTATCTCATGATGCAGTTTGAAAGCCTCTGGTTGGGGTTTAAATTATAGCTCTCCAATAAAGAAGAAATCACTCGAAGTCTCCTCCTTAACTCAGAGAAGATGACAAACACTTGCATCAGTTTGTGGGAGGGAGCTGTAGCCACTGCGAGTGGGTGGAGTAAAAATTGAGGAACTAGAATTAGGGTGGAGTAAATTTACAACACTGAGCAAAGCAACCAATTGGAAAAGTCGACACAAAGCTCAAGAACCTACTAGAAAGGAAATTTTTTTTTTTCCTCCCCCTTTCTCTGATTTGTTTTTTCAAACCTTGTTATATAACACGGGTGCACATATATTTATTTAAATTTTAGAATAAGGACAAAAAAAAAAAATGCATTTACTGGAATAACCACCACCCTCCGATACTTTTTTTTTGCTGCAGCCTGCTGCTATTCAGTCCCTTGTTTATGGGTTCTTGAATGATACTTGATTAAAAGCGGCACATTGCCTGGCCACTGCATTACCCTCCTGGTGTCAGACACCTGCGGGTAATGAAGGTTTCTGGCACCTCTCACTGTGTTTAGTGTGAGGGGGGAAAAAAAACACATCTGTGAAAATGACCTCAGCTAATAACAGAGCTCCTAATTCCTATTACAGCATTCAGGCAGCGTGCTCAAACTTAGCGCCCTTTGAAATGAAGTATCTGTCCTGTTCAAGAGCTGTATGTGAACATCCTGGTGACCTCAACGATGCGAAGGACACAGTAATAATTGTGTTTCAGCTGTAATCAACTGAGCATGTGAGTATATTTGTATTACCGTTCAGCTGACAATCTTCACCTCTTATTTTTGCTTCATAATCCTCTGGTGTTACTGTAACACCCATGTCAACATTATATGTTACCAGACACCATAAATAAATAGAAGCTATTGAGAATTGGTTAGCAGTGTTGTGTACATTTAGATAAACATTTCACCATTTTATTTACTTCACAAAAAAAACATTTACAGCATCCTTGCAGAGGAAAAAAAAATTAACACATGAAACATTTACATAAGGTGGGTGGTCTCAAGTAAAGACTTTACAGTGTTAGTACACAGACTTTTATGTAAAGGACACATTTTACAGAACACTGCCACTTAAATGCAGAGGATATCTCCAAAATCCCCAACACGGGAAATCACAAGTAGCTGAGTTTGCTAGTGCAACACATTTCAAGTGTTTCAATATTTGTCATGAACACAATCGTACATCGTTAGATTGTTATCTGCATCCGTCACTAAAAATCCAACTACACGCAGCAGGAAGAGACAATTACACTTCTTCCTTTTGGTTTTACTACCCACTGCTGCTTTGAGACTACAGTAGTTTTATTTAGTCAACCTATGAACTTTTAACAATAAAATGTACCCCCATGTGACAAATGTCCTTACAGTTGTGACCTGCACTGCTGAATAAATTGTAGGGGAAGAAATAAAGTACATGCAAAAAAAAACTGTTCAGGTTAGCCATTGAAATGACAATCTGTAATCAATAAAAACACCTTAGCAATTCCCTTCTGCACATCCATACTTTCAGGATATAAATATCACCTTTAAATTTGTCCTTTGTGTGTGGTGATGCCATAAAATACTCCGTAGCCATGGCTACCATTTGACCCCCTACCTGAAGCATTTAACTTGCAACAAGGGAGAAGCAATACACAACTCCAACATGAAAGCACTGCTCCACAGGAAACCAAAGGTACCTATCAGCAAGACAGAGTCTAACCACAAGTTAAGTCAAACCAACTGGACAGAGGTAATTACAGGCTCCTCATACCCCTGCGCAGCACCATCTGCACGATCTCAACAGGAGACGGACGCAGAATGATTAGGATTGATCTGATGGTTGTGTGGGTAGAATCATCGTTGGTGTGATGAGGAAAACACTTCCTGCCTGTTAGCAGATGGGATGAAGACGTGTTGCACAGCAAGCTTAGCCAGGCAAACGTGCTAAGAACACAGTATCTCAGATCTTCAGTCTTTTGAGAGTGAAGCAGTGTGAAGAGCAAGAGGGCACAAACCAGCCATGTCTCCAGGGCTTTGCTTCAGATATAGAGAGAACCATCAGCGGGTCCTACATAACCAACCCCTATTAGAAGGACATCTATCAAAGTCCAAATGCCCAAACCTCCGAAGCTGAACAGTTTTCCCAGACCTTCTCTCCACTGCCCAAGGTAAAACCGATCTGCCCCAAAACCACCAAGTGTGATGCTACAGAAGAAACAGAATAAAAAACAGATAAAATCAGAAATGTTACATCACACATTCTGAGTCAAAAACATTTCTTTTTGTTTCCATCATTTAAGCTGGTTATAACTGTTCTTACACTGCTGTCAGTTTTACCTGAGTGCTAATGCTGTTGACCACTTGTATCCACCAGTCCAGTTACAAAATAAACGTTTTGGAAAACGTCTTTTACCTAAAAAGGAAGTAAAATTAAAACAGGTTGACTGAAACCACAGTTACATTAAAAAAATGACATGTGGAAAACTAAAAGAAACAAAAGGCCAAAACTCACAACATCATGTTGTGTGTAATATTGTGCTTTTTGGTTTTCATTTTAAATCCCCACACTGGGTCATAACATCCCCGAGATGAAGAGGGACATGAAGTAAAACCTTAAAACTTTTCAACACAGCATGTTTCACAAATGCTGCTTAACAAAAGAGTTCTTTCACGCCGCTAAGATGAACATCCTGGCCGAATAGCTGATCTCAATGCCAGCTCGCATCAGCTGATACCCTTGTTTGCGTCCTGTTGGTGAATCTCAGAAACCTGCTAGAAACAAATCAGGCTATACAGTGGATCCTTTATCATACCTAAGCAATGCACGTGGTCTAACACATCACAGGTGGCGTTGTAGCGCTTGCGTGGGCAAGAGACTGTCATACAGTTGGTGGAGTTTGTGCAGCGGTACTGGGATGGGTCCAGCTGCCAACAGAACTGACAGGTGATGTTGAGAGAAAAATTGGTTTGCTGCTGTCCAGACTCTCCCTGCAAATACAAAGAAGAAAAACAAACTTCACTACAAAGTAATTCCCAAATTAAAGCTTCACTAACCCTCTTAACAATTAGCTAAAGATGGTACAGAATTAGTATACCTCAAAGTACCTTTAAGCAACACAGATCTTTGATAAGCATATTACTCACTATACAATGAACGCCGTTTTTGGGCCTACAGGTGAATAAAGCTGGTTTGCCGTAGGTGCAGTTGTGATGGTAATCACACTGAATGCAGTCTGCTGGCAGCCGGTGACACAAACCCCGACTCGGACACTTGGCTATATCTTCATCTGCAGGAAACACTGCAAAAGGCCCAACACAGAGTTACAGGATCTATAAGACATTTTTAAGCAAGAATAATAAGCATTTTATGCAAGGTAAGTCTAGAAATTTAAGCCAGCGTTCATTAATAGTTGTGGCAGCAAGCTGTGACTTGTGATAACAGACTGTGGGAGGAAAATGACAAATACTCAGCTCTCAAAGAGGGCAGGCCATTAAAGAGCCCTTGAGCAAAGCCATTTAGTCCTGATTGCTACATTAGAGTTGCTTGCTGGCCAGTAAAAGAAAACTGTTGCTGCTGTTGTTGAAAAGCAGTTAACTCAACAAATCCTGGACGAGATCTTACTTAATGACATACAGGTTAATGAAGAAAAAAAAAAAAAAACACAATACATGGAGAATGGAAGTTGGTTAATTATCCCTGAAATAGGCTGATTTTGCTTGTGAGGTTAAGAGAAATATGTACTGTATTTTATTTCCTGGATAACATACGCAGTCCCCATACATACACAACCCAATTAGGGGACAGATAAATAATCTGACCTATGAGCGAAATCAATAATGTCACAGCTATCAATAAAATCTTATCAATATCCTTAGAAAAATGCTGTGAGGGTCACATATTTTTAAAAAATTCAGGCTGTGAAAAATCCAGCATAGCCCACATTGCACATTCCAGATGGACTGGCAACCTATCCAATGTGCTCTGTGCTTTTCACCCTATGACAACTATGATGGACTCCAGTCCCCCCAAGACCTCAACTGGATAAACAGTTAAGAAAATGGATAATTGAACAGATAGACAATTCAGAAACCAAGACTGCAAACTGTGCTACAAATATCTGCTATGTCGTACCGCTGTTCCATTTTCTCTTACATGGAGCCTGGTTAATGTCTAGTTAAAGCACGATAGTGAAAGCTGTAATGCTAAAGTTCTTTTCTTTTTTTTATTCATCATCCAATAACAGACATACGACATGGACCCAAACCCCTGTTCAATATGTCAGGAGACTGAGGTTACATACTACATACTTAATAGAGCTGCATTTCTTTGTTAAGTGTTATAAAAATTATTGAACAGAACATCCTCTTGATGTATCATTCTTTGTGATAACTATAAATCTTGATATTTTACAATTACAGCTTCAACCAAGGGAGGAGTCTTGTTTTTCTAACTTCATTTTGGATTGTGATTCAAAGAAGCAACTCTGGCGTTTAGGAGACTGTAACTGCCAACAGTTGTGAAGCTGCCTTTATATAAACCAAACTTTTAACTTACAAAAAAAAAAAAAGCTAATTCAATTGACAATGAAATAAACGTCACAGTAAAATAAGTAAGATTACAGTCAACACGTTTAATGTTGATTACTGACTGCAGTGGTTACCTGAGGCTGCAGCAGGTACCACCGGGCTGGTGATGATGGGTCCATCTCTTGGGTAGTGGGTCTCAACATTAGTAGTGCTCAGGGAGCCTGACAAGAAAGCGAAATTACTACTATAAAGGATATCCACTCTAAAGCAGCCATTTATTATGACCATATACAGAAATCTAGGTCAACACTGCTTTTTTTTTAAACGTGCTGTACATCTTTAAAAGTGACTTGATCATATTTGTGATACTATTAACGTTATAATTGATAAGTCATATATGAAAAAGCATAAATTAGAAGTCTAAACACACGTAATTAAAAATACAGGGCTTCCTTTTAATAAAACACACTAATTATTGCTTTTCAGTAACTTTAGTTAGCTACTACACCGAAGCTAGCCACTGACATTTGTTGTCAATGCTCCAAATTAGCATGAACAGTTAACTGTAAATTGCCATATCGTTTCACTTAAATGCGACACAATTAGCAAACGATGATTTTAGGCATTCTGGAAATAACTGATGAATCCGTGCTGCTACACTACAGCCAGTGTTTTCATTGCTGCCTGGCTAAACATACCAGCGTTAGGCTAGTTTGCTAGCTAACCATTTCATGCTAATGCAGTTGGGGAAAGGTAACGTTAACAACCAAAGCGAGACCTACATACGAGCTAATCTGTGAGTTTATCATTGTAAGCATACCGTTAACACATTGTAAGATCAGGTCCATAAACAATACGACAATAATTCCGTAGCTTTTAAGGCACCGTCCTCGGTCAGGTCTCCAGATCTGATAGACAGGAGCCATCGTTACCGCAGAGCTGCATTCAGGTCATGTAGGAAACGGGAGTGCTAATAGTCCTCTGGTCGTTTGAAGCGCACCAATACAGTAATCCCTCACTTATCGTGGGTGTTACGTTCCAGGACCACCCGCGATAAGTGAAAATCCGCGAAGTAGGGACGCTATATTTATTTTAATACTTACATTACTACTAAAATACATTATTTTAGTAGTTATAAACTATTTAAAGTTTTTATAAACCCTCCCCACACACTTATACACCAAATATATACATTACTGTACAACACGTACTACGCATGTGAAGAATGAGTACCGCAAAAACCCGCGAAACAGCGAAAATACCGCAATAAATATTTTCCTAATATTCACTAATATTGATTGAAAACCCAAGGGGGCATATTTTAACATATTGCAACATCCGTGCAGCCCTGTTACCCAAAGCTATTTAGCCTGGAAAAGCAAGAGACAATACAGACATGATCCAGTCCTGTACGAACACCATGGGTATACCAAAGGTTGGTCCTCTTTAACATATATTGTATTTTTTCAATCTGACTACACTGATTGTGTATTACACACATTACAAAAAGAAGACAAATTAAAGTCAAGTTTCTTTCCTTTATTTATCTACATTTATCCTTCACTTCCACAGCCCACTGCATTCCACTGCATCTATTTTAACTTGTGCAACCCTGTTACCATATACCATTAAAATAAAAACGAGCTTTAAACTCTTTACAATGTTCTTGAAATTCCTGACTTCTCGTGCAAAGATGGTATAAAGATGGTATAACTCTAAAGCTCAAGAAAAAATGTGTGATGAAAAAGGTTAATGCAGCAAAAAGAAGCAACAAAAACATCCTGGTCTTCACCTTGCTTCACCTGCTGCATTTTTTCACCCACCAACATTTTGATCCACAGTGTTTTATAAATTACATTTTTATGTAAGTCTCATTTCTGGATAGCATACCACATTGTTTTACATGCTGCGAGTTGTTCAGGCTGTGAAAAATCTTTTGAGCAACAGAGCACTCACATTGAAAGAAGGAAAAAAAAAAACTGTAGTATGTTCCTGATTTGTTGCTACATGTTGTATGAGGCTGTGTCTTGCGTAATACACAATAACAGCTGGAGTTCCTGTTATTGCTAACTATTAATCTACAGACTTCATTCCAAAGTAAAGATGATTAATAGTTACGTCTTTGGAATGAATAAACCGATGAAGCATAACAAGTAGGAATCAAAAAATGATCAAAATTAGTGAAGGCTGTGCGTCATTACAAAATGAACCTATTGTGGTTTGTCATGATATCAAATTCTAGTTAAAGATTAACTTCTGTTGTAAAAATAAAGAAACAAAGCACTCAAAATTTGGCAGTTTTTTTTTTATTCCTGGATTTTCCCACAAACTCAGACCTTTTTGAAAATAATTCACATAACTTTCATACGACAGTCTTCACTTCCTTCAGATACACTTAGATAACCTTGACAATTTTATACCCACACCACCTACAAACACTTTTCCACCCCTCACAGATGATCCCGAAGGCACTGCAGGGTAGTTGTGCAGGCCCAATCATTACATCTACTTACAGTGTATCAGTTCACTTTGTGTATGCACTGCACTTTCCTAAAGCCATCTTTTGTCCCTTTACTGCTTGTTGCTGTAGTCTCATGTGTGAGGTATTAAAATCCGAGAGTGTGCTTTGCTCTCGGTCCTGATCAGAACTCTTCCTCTGCATTTGGACAGCGAGACTGTTTGAGCAGGCTTAGTCGAGCCATCACCTCGGACACCGGCAGTTCTCCGTGGATTTTGTTGTCCCTCGTGCGCACATTGACACTGTTAGTCATCTTCTCCTTCTCTCCAACCACTGCCAAGACACAAGACAACAACTTGACACGGGGAAAGTAACACCACACACACATCTACCGTGACACAGTCCCCACTTTGCGCTGCTGAATTTGTCAGCTGTGGGTACTTAGCCAGCTTGGAGTTCCATTTGCCTTATATACAATCAATTAAGAATCTTTATTTTAACTTTAGTCTGACTCTCCAAAGTTGTGGTGACTGATAAAAATATAGATTTTCCATGTTTTAGCCCATTTAATACAAATTGCTTATTCTTTCTTCCACTGCAGATCATCTGCCTCCGTTTCACCCTATCTTAGCATCCTCTTCTGTCATACCAGCCCTCTGCGTGTCCTCCTTCACTACATCCATGAATCTTGTGTGGTTTTCCTCTTTTCCTCCTGCCTGGCAGCTCCATACACCCTTTGCCCAATATCTTCAAACTCAGCCTTGCCTCTCCAATTTTGTCTCCAAACTGCTCAACCTGTGCTGCCCCACTGATATACTCATTTCTAATCCTGTCCATCCTGGTCACTCCAGATGAAACGCTTGATATCTCCACTTTGTCACCTCCAGCTTAGCTTCCTGTCTTTTTTGTTTCAAACCATACATCATAGCAGGCCTCACTACTATCTTGTAAACCTTCCCTTTCACTCTTGCTGCTATCCTGTCACAACTCCCCCCCTGAAACTCATCCCCACTCACTCCACCTTGCCTGCACTCTCTTCTTCACCTCTTTTGTGCATTGCCCATTGGTTTGGCTTGTTGACTCTAGGTATTTAAATTCATCCACCTTCACTACCTCTACTCTCCTGCATCTTTACCATTACTGAGGTCAGACTCCTGCCCAACCTCATCTGTTAACATGTCCATCACCAATAAAAATAAGAAGGGCCTCAGAGCTGATCCCTGATGAAATCCCCTCAACTGCACAACTCACCACTTCTCACTATGCTCACACATGTCCTGCACCATCCTCATATATGTCTCTGCCACTTCTGACTTCTTCATTCAATACCACAGTTATCTTGGCACCTGATCATGTGCTTTTCTAGAGGCAAACATACCAAATGTACACTTAGGTACTTTAGATATTTTGGACTGTTATCCATTAAGCAGGATCACATAATCACAAATTCATTCTGAAGCAAGACTATGATCTCAAAAACATACTGACAAAGAACCATCTTCCCCGACCAGAAGAACAATGAGTCCTGCAACAGATGGCCTGGCCCCCACAGAGCTCCGAACCAACATCACTGATTCACTTTGGGAATCACATGAAGAGACAGAAGACAACGACACAGCCGAAATCCACAGAACTGTGGTGAATTTAATTTACTTTGTACTGAGTTAAATGATGCATGCGTCATGCATCATTTAACTCAATACATATGTACAAGCATCCTCATTTCCCTTTAATAGACCAGACCTTTACACAGTTTGTTACTTAGCAATCTTATTTGGGACATTCAATTTTCCTCACCGAGAATGAAATTATATTGGGCCAGCTGAGCGTTACGGATTTTCTTGTTTAGAAGGCAGCTAGAGTCCAGGTCAGCATCTGCCATGAAACCAGCCTCTGTAAACTGCTTGCACACCTGACATGTAGAAATAGAATCTGTTAATGTATAGTATATTTCAAGAGCATTCTACACTTATAAATGCCAGAAAGAAATTATCAGAGACTAAGACACAATGGAGATGTTGAAGACATACCTTCTTTGCATAATCCTCACAGGATGGGTTGACAGGCACCAACATCACCTGACGTGGAGAGAGCCACAGAGGCCTAGTGGAGGATGAAAAAGGTAATTTTCATACAGTGAATAGCTCAATATGTGTTTCTCAAAAATAAAAAAAAGGAGCTAAAATCATTATGATTGGCGCGAGGTAAAAATAATGCCTAATTGGAAGAATTATTACTCGAAAAACAGCTAAAATTTCATAGGAACACAAGGCACCTACAACAATTACAAAGTCCATCTGATTTCTAAAGAAAAGATCAAAGCAGTGAGCCATATCAGCACCGTGTGCAATTTAAGGAGACACATTATGCTCATTTCCAGCTGTGCATTTTTATTTTTGGACTCTACTAGAGTAGCTTTGCATAACTCACATGTCCTTATTTATCTTAAATTGGGCTCTGGTACAGTTCATTCTATGCCTGAAACAGGCAGTTTTAACTCCTTGCCCTCCTTTTTAGCCAGCTTTCCTCTGATTGGCCCAACCTCACAAATAGTAGGTTTGAACATCAGATGGGTGGGGCTTCTGGTCTCTAAGCCAGAGATGTGTGCCTGGGATCACCACAGAAGAACTGAGTTCTTGGAGCAGTCTGAAGACTGAACCTTTGGCTCATGGAAAATTACTGTTTAAAATTGTAACTTTGTTTAACATGAGCATCCACTATGGTGACAATATATACGTGAAAGAAAATTAAAAACACGAGAGCAACCAGAAAAACATAGTATAGTACCATTTTCCTCCATAGTTCTCTGTCAAAATGGCAATCATCCTTTCCACTGAGCCCAAGATGGCACGATGGATGATGACTGGTCGGGATTTGTCATCCCCATCTTTTCTGTAATTGTAGCAAAAGAAACAACAGATTGAAATGACACTTATGTTAAGTGTGGTTGAATGCAAACACTTAATATAAATACCAGAATTAATCTTATTTGTCTTTAATTCAATAAGCACAAAGCAGCTCAAAGTGCTTTGAATGTTAAGTACTCTGGTTCACCATTAACACTCAGTCATTCTCATATCTGCCCTTTATCTTTCCACAGAAAATTCTGCTCTGATTGGATTATTACACTTGGACTTACAGTACATACAAATGACATTTAGACTGCTGCATCCTAAATGCACAAAGGAGCGTTACCGCAGATCCTTCCTCCCAGCAGCTGTAAGACTGTATAACCATCACTGCTCCCAACAAAAACCACAATAGCCTACACAATGTAGGATAATATATAATATACTGTAAATAGTCCGGCCTGTTAAGGTTCAACACACAGGCACATCATGTACATTGTATATAGTGTTATTATTAGTAGTATAAAGGTTAATATTGTTTGTTGATTTTATATATATTCTTTTCTTAATAGTGTGAATTATTATATCTTTATTTATATTTATAATAACTGCGGCTGCTGTTACACCCAAATTTCCCCTCTGTGGGACAATAAAGGCTGTTTCTTCTTCTTCTTCTTCATTTATCCATGCACTGCCTGTTGTCTATTGCTGTATATTATGTGCATTGTTTTCCCCATGCTGCATTTATTAATTGAAGTTCCCAGTGAGACTGTAGCCTGCCAACTGCGCAGCGAGTTCAGATTTACATACAGCAGCACAGGCTGAGACATCTTATCCAGGAGGGGCTTAATGCGTAATCCTTGGCACACGAAAGCGCACAGACTCAGCAGTGTGTCAATGTTTTTATTAGGTGACTCACCCCACAAAGGTCAGGTTGAAGCGGATGGGCAGCTGGAAGTCCAGCTGAATGGTTGCACACTGGTGGTAACGTCCAATAGCATCTTTGATCTTAATGTCAATCTGCAACGGCACAGAAAGAATTATATTTCTTTGCAGACCACAGAAAGAGATTCAAACTGAGTTTGTGTTTAGCAGGAGATCTCAAAAAAAATTATTCTGAACCTTGGGTCCATAAAAAGCACCATCACCAGGGTTCAGTCTCCATGGCTCTCCAAACTCATTCAGGCTGTTTTCCAGTTGCTGTCAAGCATGAGGCAGAGGTTAGCATGTATTTTAAACAATGAAAGGCAATTAGTGTAAAGCAGGTAGGTAGGTATAAGGTATGCAGTTCAATTTTAATTGGTGCTGTTGTGCAATTTACAGCTGGACACTCAAAAGGAAAATCAAGTCAAACAAATGAGTAATGTCTTTTATTGACAACACACCACCCACAGAAATGTATGAAACTTCACAATGATTCACAGATCTGAGTCTGCTACTGTATAATCACATGGCAGGGAACCAATACTACCATCCAGAGTAGGTCTGTGGCAACATGAGCATTTATTTGTTTAAATGTATGCTGTCCCTGCTCTTTCTTAAACTTAAACCGCTCTCATCCTATTTATAATTTAGAAGATAGCTGCATTTCCTTTTTACACCTTAAACTACAACAACAGTGACTCATGCCACCATTCACCTTCTCAGCCTGATCCCAAACAGCAATGTCACCCAAATACTTGTCCGGGCGAGTGGAGAGGTGAAGCTGGAACGAGAATCCAAATACATCGTAAACACAGCGGAGGAAGTCCAGACAGCCCTTCATCTCTGACTCAATCTGTAAAAACAAAACCAAAAAAAGAGTAAAAACAAAACAAAAACAAAAAAAAGCAACACACAAACAAACAAAATAAAAGACTCAGCATTTAGGAAATGACTCATAATAAGCAGGTGCCTGTTTTTCAAAGATGTTTTTCACATCTTGTTAGAAGTAAAAACAAAAACATCCCACAAAAATGTTTAAAAACTACTGATGTGACCTGATCCATTGTGCAAAAAATGTGAGCGTCATCCTGCTGGAAACGGCGCACTCTGGTCAGCCCGGTTAGTGTTCCCGACAGCTCGTTTCTGTGCAGGACCCCAAAATCTGCAAGCCTCAGAGGAAGCTCCCGCCATGAGCGAGGCCTGTGGCTGAACATCAGACTGCAGGAAAACCAGAGGGTAGCAAATCAAATGGTTAATATACATGTATGTGTGGCCTGATATTCAAATCTGAGAAAAACAACAGTTCCGTCGTGAGCGCTCTAAATTTACCAGTGCCCGGGGCAGTTCATTGGCTTCAGAGCAAATATGTCATCCTCCACAGAGAAGGAGAACATATTTTCACTGTAGTGCTGCCAGTGGCCAGATGTCTCCCACAGTTTGCTGTTATAAATGTTGGGGGAGGCTACTTCCTGAAAGCCTCTTCTCCAGTACTCACCCTAGAAAAACCACAGACCACATGGGTTAAAACAAACTATTTGGGCTGCGCAGGTACTAAACAAAATCGTGACTTCTGGCATGCAACCTTGAGCTGCACCAATGGAAATCACATTGTGTGGGATGTATTTATCCATTTGTTGCCATTAAACAAAACATTTAACAGCCTGTGGAGCCGTTTAGCAGCCAACAGCACAAAGACACTCTAAGTGGAAGAATTTCTGTGAATATGTGAAACTGTGAACACCAAAAAGGAAGGTGCTGAAAAAAGATAATGCTTGCTCAGTCAGCTTTTCCTCAGTATTATTTAGCTGAACAAGAGAGCTTCAAAATCTGAAAATAAATTAGTGGATTTATTGCAAAAAAAAGAAAAAAAAATAAATCATGCCACTCCAGTCATAAAAGCCAACTCTTCACAACTGTGTGAGTTGGATTCCCTGCAAATTGACTTCTCACTGTTAAATGTTTTGGCAATATGTTTTAGAGGGACGTGCATAGTATGCTGGTCTAATTTTTTTCCCCCCACACAGTTTTAACAGATATAAGTGACGTGATAATGATCTTACACCCTGTATGTGCAATGTATGAGTTTGGTCTTGGCTTGGTTTGGTTTGGGGGTGTGTGCTGTGAAAGTCTTCAAGATGTTATCATGGCTTTCCAAAAACACCACAGAGACAAGTTCCTGTAGAGTCACTGCACTTGCCTGAGGAGCTGAAGTTACACTGAAATCTGAAGACTGAACTTTAAAGAAGAACTTCTGAAAACTTCCAAATGTGCAAAAGCTGCAATTTCACAAGTGCCCTTTTATTTTTCAACTTAAAACATGCTAAGAGAAGAACAATGAAACAGAAAAAATTAAATGTTTTAACTGAGAAAATGTACCATTTTGAGAAAAATACTGGCTCATTTTGTAAAGTTGGGGCAGGGCCGTGTTTACCACTGTATAGCATCCCTTCTTTTAACAACAGCCTGTAAACATTTTGGGAGAGGAATGTTGTGCCATTCTTGACTGATAGATGATTCCAGCTGCTAAACAGTCCTGGGTCTTCTTTTTCATATTTTTGCTTCATGATGCATCAGATGTTTCAGTTAGTGAAAGATCTGGACTGCAGACAGGCCAGTTCAGCACCCAGACTACTCTACTCTGAAGTCATGCTGTTATAATAGCTGCAGCACTGTCTTGCTGAAACATGCAAGGCCTTCCCTGAAAAACACATCATCTGGATGGGAGTACATGTTGCTCTAAAACCTGCACATACCTTTCAGCATTAATGGTGTCTTTCCAGGTCTGCAAGGTGCCGTTACCACAGGTACACGCCTGTTTTTAAATGCAGTGCTGCTTGAGGGCCCAAAGATCACGGAAATCCAAGATTGATTCTCGGCATTGAATCTTTTGATGATATTATGTACTGTAGATGATGACATATTCAAAGCCTTTGCAATTTTTTGTTGAGGAACATCATTCTGAAATTGTTCCATAATTTGTAGACAGTTTTTTTTGCAGATTGGTGAAACTCTGCCTTTACTCTTCCTCTCTAAGATGCTCTATTTATACCCAATCATGCTACTGAACTGTTACCTATTAACCTGGTGTTCGCCCAGCTGTTTCTTTTTACTAGCACTTCGTTTTCCAGCCTTTTGTTGAACCTGTTCCAACTTTTGACACGTCACTGCTATCAAATTCAAAACAGCTAATATTTTTCATGATATAGTTAAGGTGTCTCAGTTTAAACATTTAATATGTTTTATATGTTATATTGTAAATAAGATATGGGTTTGTGAGAGCTGAAAATCATTGCATTCTGTTTTGATTTGCAATTTCCACACAGCTTCCCAAATTTTTCAGAATTCGGTTTATATAAGATTCAATTTGTTCTACATTAGGGGGGGGGGGTTATACTTCATTAATGCCAATGCCAGAAATTAGATTAATCACAGGAGTCGGATGTGGCCAAATGTCTCTGCAGCTCTGAGACTGATGAAGCTGAACAAAACTTTTCACCTCGCTTATTTTTGAGCTTCTGTGATTACAAGAGTCACAGCTAGTGGTCTGCGTGCCACTGAGCAGGCAATCACAATCGGTACACTGAGAACGCAAAGCACAGTTCTCATGGACTCAGAGCGACAAATGATCGTGTTTTTGTGGTTCAAAAGAGCGCTTCCTTTTCTTTAAAAAAACTATAAACGTTTCACGGATTTTGTCCAAAAATAAACTGGAATTCAGTGACGTCGACAGAATGACCTGGAAATCTAAAGGATCTTTTTTTGTTTTGTTTTTTTGGAACCAAACTTTACTGAGATAAACGATCCTAAAACTGTATTCTTTGCAATCTGAAAACAGTATAATGAACACTTTGGGTCAGAGACATACGATTACACACAAACAGTAGTGATCCAAGTATTGACCTTAAAATATCCCTTCATATCTACTGATGCTGATCTATAGTGATGTGTTAATTTTAGGTTAGGAGGATTTACTTTTAAAAAGAAAAGTATAATAAGAGACATTATCTGAATGTGGCAACAACATTTTCTTAAACCGATACATATATTATAAATAAAATAGTCATCTCTCCTACCCTGATGAACTCGGTGAGTGTGTTGTAGATGTAGGCTCCACGTGGCATGAAGAAACAACTGCCTGGGCTGAGATCATGGAAGAAGAAAAGCTCCTGATCCTGTGAAGCAGACAGACAGCTTTTTAAAAAAAATGATTTCACATCATCGTTATCTGCAGGTACAGCCGGCAAGAAACTCTGTGAGTGATCCAATCATCACACACTAGACCATCTGTCAGTGAATGACTGCCCAAAACCTAATGAGACAGCAGGATGAACCCCAAAAAAGACTTAAAACAGATGTTAATCTCTATGGTGTTAAATCCAACTGAATAAATATTGTAATATGACAAACTTTCATTTGAACATTTCAGCTTTGAGGTTTCAGTTTCTTGGCACTTACTTTTATAGACCAATTTAAAATTCAAATCATGCAAGGGATTAGAGGTCTGGCATCTTTTTTTCATAAATAGACACACACGCGCGCGCACACCTCATCTCTATGCGTGCCAAAACATGTTTGAAGAAATTCATTATAAAACTGTCTTTTCAGAAATACTGTGTCCTAACAGCAGACGGTGTCGAGAGGTTTAAAATGGGCCACTTCTGTGTTGAACTGAGCAAATGAAAAAGGGTCAACTTGGAAAAATGCCACCGAGCACAGTTTTTAAACACAACATGTCACTTTTTGCCACCTCCCTCCAACTGGCTCTGACAGCCTCATAGCTTGTGTTTAATATGGAAACTGCGTTGTAATAAGTGCTGATTGAGGTGCTGCCGTCTGTGTCTCCCATGCTGGGTAACCAGCTGGGATGCTCTGATGCCTCACTCACCCTTGCTCTGAATGTGGCAATGGGAGGAAACACAGCGCCCTCCGCTGGTGCATAGCAGCAACAGGCGATCTGGTTTTCTAGTGAAAAATCTCAAATTTGATCAGTATGGCACTGAAAATATTCAGAAGCGGATAAATTTGTTTGGCAATGAGTTCTCCCTACTGGATTAAATAACTAGACAGCTCTTATTCAGCTTCTCAAATAAACGCATTTTGTTTCCATGTTGTTGTGTGCGTGTTTACAGTTAATGGTTGTTGCCTTGGTAAAGGTTTGTTTTGGTGTTCTGCCACATCTATAAAACCACCAAAATAGGGAAGAGGAAAAAATTCTCCAAAAACCTCAAAGCGGATGTGTTTGACATCACATGATACAATTACAAATTACATTTCTTTGTACTGGGTTCAGGCTTTGGTTTTAGGCCTGAGCCAACTAGGCATGCTACAACACGACCGCCTACAGTGACTCACTTTTCCAATCTTGCGATGGTCTCTGTTCTTGGCCTCCTCCTGAAAACGTTCCCATTCCTTCAGCATCTTTGAGTCTGGGAAGGAAATCCCATAGATCCTCTGGAGAGTCTCCATGTCAGAGCGGCCCTCCCAGTAGGTGGAAGAGTTCTGATGACAGATTGGAAGATGATTTTAGATTTAACTTTTTAAATGCTTCAGTTTATGGTGACATTTTAAAAAAATTAAATCCCTAAAAAGACTGATTATGCTTTTCCTTATTGTTAGACATATAAACACACTGTTAAAATGGTGGATGTTCATATTAAACATGCCTAAAGTTTGGTTTTAGATTTTCTTTTCTACTCTTGGCTTGCCATGATGCTGAAGCGAAAGCATATTCTTGGTATGGTCATCATGAGCACAAAGATCTGGCTGAGAGCATACAAAACCCACCCTGCTGTTAAAACCTTCTGTTTGCGAGGAGCTGCGAATTAGAAGAAAGCTGGCTTAAAGTAAAAAGCTTGTTTGTTGACCGTGGTTGATCTCAGACAATCCAAGATAAATAGGGATTACTTTGAACTGCGAATCATGTAAAGGTAATCTAGTAGAGTCCAGGAATAAAAATATGGAGTATGAAATACCTTGTAGATCTTCATGGCCTTGATCTTGCCTGTGTGTCTGACATGGGGACCTCTGCACAGGTCAATCAAGGGCCCACATCTATCAAAAGGATCATGAATTACAACAGAGTTTTTAAAAAAAGAAAGAAAGAGCTTCTTTAAAAGAAAAAGCTGCAAACATTTCAATGCCACAGCATTAGAATAACTACAAACACCCCAGTCCATTTGCTGAAATTTCATTGCAGCAACTCAAAATGGTACTGAGTAGTTTGTATTGTTTGAATGCCTGACAGCATCGGGGCATAGTCCTAATGAGATGACGACATAGATAGAGAGAGAGAGACACAGATACACACTTAAAGTCGAAATAAACATCTTACCTATAGACTGTAGTAGTTGGGGTGGTGACTTTCTCATTCAGAATGCGGCACTTGAATTCGTTGTACTGGAAGACAGAAACACTTTGGGTTGGTAAGATATACAAGTCAAATCATATTTCAGTATAACAGATGATGTCAGATGACTGGAGAACATTTTTTAACATCAAAGAAAACAGCTGGAAAAATAGCAGGATCGCAGAAATTTAAGGGGTTTTTTTTTTTTAACAAAAGCTGGACAACTACAACGCTATACTGTATTTTTCCAACCAGGCAGAGGATCCCAGTCTTAGACAATGTGTGCGCCCTCTCTCACTCACCTTAAACATTTTTAGCAGTGTCTCCTTGCTGACCTCAAGCCTCTCAAAGGGTTGTTTTTCTTTCACCACAGCTTTACATAAAACCTCCAGGTCCCCAAACTCCGTGCTGGACACGCCCCTGGAAACAGCAACCAAAAGACTCAAGTTTGGTTCTGCTGAATTACCCAATGGAAGTTTGACATGATGATGATGATGATGATGCTGTAGGCCACCAGTCTATCATTAAAACATTTGAACTCAAATGCAAATGCTGTCATTAAATCTTGAGAGAAGAATCTGCTATTTTTTTTTTTTTTTGGACTCAAATCCATGCCAGAATATTCAATATGAAAAATTAAATGGAAATCTGAGCTGTTAATGGAAATACTCGCTCACT
Source organism: Archocentrus centrarchus (assembly GCF_007364275.1). Lineage (NCBI taxonomy): Eukaryota > Metazoa > Chordata > Actinopteri > Cichliformes > Cichlidae > Archocentrus > Archocentrus centrarchus. Next base: position 30,345,244 of record NC_044348.1, read on the forward strand.
TCTGTCCATCCAGGAACATGTCGTAGTAGAAACCATTCTCTATGGGGGGCCCATAACATAAACAACCTCCATAAAAGCGCTCCATTGCTTCCCCCAGGATGTGAGCACTGGAATGCCAGTACACCTAGGAATGAAATAAGATTAACATTATTCTTGTGGGAAAAAAGTATTTAAGTCAGTCTATGTTTTTTGGATGCCCTGGTAACTTGGGACACTGAGGTTATTTGGGACAATACTGAAAATATGAAAGAATAAAATGCATTGAATGATTCGCAGATGAAATATGCCGCTGCAATGTATTTCTGACATGTCCTGCCAAAATCTAAATTTAAAAGTAATGTGATAAAATTTTTAATTAACAACTTTGAAGGTTTAAGAGCACTCACAGCCTGAGCGTCCTCATTGTCAAAACGCAAGATTTCAAGCGAGCAGTCCTGCTCGAGAGGCCTGTCCAGGTCCCACAGCTCCCCATTCACTCGAGAAATCACAGCATTGTCAGCAAGGCCCTGGCTGAGAGACGAATGCATATCTGTGTCTGTGACTTCAGTCATTATAACGAAGCATGCAAATTAAGAATATTGTTTGCAGAAAAAAAAAAGCATAAAGAAACACAGAAGCAAGAGTCCCTGTTGGGTGTAGCACACAAAGCATTTTATTAGTAAATGATCATATTTAATAATGCAATTACAATTAGTGAATGAAGTCAGCGGTTTACATACAAACCTGATATTGCAGGCCAGCTGATATGGTGTGGTGATCCAAGCTTTGCCCTCCACCTTTTTCCCATCTGGCAGCTCCACTGTAATGGGCTTACTGTCTGCAGCTTTCTTTGCCAGCAGGGCATCACTCTCCCTTTTTAGTTCTCCATAAAGACTGAGACGTTCTACAATGTATGCAGGCCAGGGATTCAGCTGAAGTAGATAAAAATAAAATCAACAATCAAAGTAAAAAGAATAAATAAATGCCTACACTTTGTACCTGCATTTAATGAAATCTGAGCATTAGTAGAAGTTTTGCATGATGTTTTGTCACGCTATTACATTATTTTCCATTTCTAAAACTGAATGAACAGGATAACTTGAAGATCCTGTAATCGTCACCTCTTTCACACCTCCATCTCCTTGCACCTTGTCCTGCTTCTTCTCTTTCTTGTTCCCATCACCTGATTTCATACTCACAGCTGCCACCTGTTAATCAGACAGGAGTGTGCTTCTTCAGACCTGCAGTGTACACAGCCTGTTCACCGTTTAAAGAGTGCAGACACATGGGCTTGAGTGGGGTAGCTATTTCTGGAAATGGGGTGATATAGCTTGTCACTTCACGGGACAGAGGCCCGATACTCATAATGATACAGCACTACTACGTCTCGCTGCCTACTCACATCACAAATAAAACAGTCTGTATTATTACCCTGTTATTATCAGCTCGGCTGTTTGTCTGCTGCGCTTTGCAGGTGTTTTTCGCCGGAGCTTTGTCACACTTAGCTCCTTGTTGCCTCTTGCCCTGCGCCTCCTCCAGCTCCAGCTCCGCCTGCAGACCCCGCCGGAGGTGCAGCAGCCGATACCTGAGCTTTTCATTCTCCGCCCGCAGGTTCTCAAGCTCCGGGGAGACGACCGCGATACCCGCGGCGTCTAGACCTTGGCTCAATCCATCCCGGAGAGTGGAAATTTCCCTGGTGAGAAGCAAAATTTGCTCCTCCTGGGCGGTCAAACGTGCAGCCAAGCACTCCGCCATCTTTAAATGACCACCAATGACAGCTGACTTCCGTTGAGGGTTTGTACAAAATAAAAGCCTGCATTCCAAATTGTAGCAAAAAGGCAAAAAAAAGAATACGAATTTGATCTAAATAAGTCATTAGCATTTATGAAAGCATTAAATATGTTCTGATAATTTTCAATATCAGATGAGTGTAAATGATAATGAAATTTTTTTACAAAGGTTTGTAAAGGTTTTACATACTCGTAAACAAGGGACAAACCTTAATTTAATGAGTAAATAAATCTATTCAATTCAATCCAATTGCATTGTATTTTTATAGCACCAAATCACAATAAACAGTTGCCTCAAGGTGCTTAGGTAAGGTAAAGACCCTACAATAATTGTAGAGAAACCCCCCTATGAGCAAGCACTTGGTGCATTTGGAAAAACTTCCCTTTAACAGGAAGAAACAGGAAGAACCAGGCTCCGGGAGGGCCAGGCATCTGTTAGTGTGTTTAGTACATGATAATATCAAATGAATGAATTTTGCTTCAAATTGGCAGTCCTTCCATGCCATGGAGACACTCATTCAACACTATATGCTCCACACCAGAAAGACTACATCCTACTGCACACGTTTCTCACGCCTGTCATGTGTTCACGCATGCAGCTATCAATAAATTGAATACTAATAATGGCTGTATTCTATGCTGTATGAGAATAATAAACAAGTGCAGGCTAAACTAAAGAAGCACAGTTTATAACGCATACCCACAGAGGCAGAGTATTTCCAAAAACCAAGACGAAAATCTGCAGCTTTTTTGTTTGTGTCAAGAATTGATAAATCTAACAAAACACTATTATAGCCTAATAAAATCACACACACACACACACACACACACACACACACACACACACACACACACACACAAATCCATGCTCTTACAGCACTTGGCAGTAAAAGCATAATGAAAATAATAGGCAAAGTCATTCTCCATTTCTAGAAGGTTTTTTCAGTTTACTTCTTATTAGACCCCAGTGATGACTTTTGTTATTTTAACCAGGGGGTATAATGTTTTAGAGCATAAACACAACATTTTGTGAAAGTAACTGGCACTCAGTCATGTAGACATCCCTGTAATGTACTTATATTGTGTACAAGATAGACAGGAACGAGGCGGGAGCTAGCTCTCAACTGGTGCTTTCTTTATTATGCCTGTAGCATCATAGACATATGTGTAGCCGAACTGCATCCCAGCCTCACACACATATGCACAAACGCTAACTTGAACTTGTTGTGTTGACAAATTAGACCAAACTGACATTAACTCAACAAATGACATTTCCTGTCCATTTTTAATGTAGGTACACAATATAATTTTAATCTATTTTTGAACCTAGTTTTGTTAGCTATAATGACCGTGTTTTGACACATTACTTTCTGAAAAATGACTCAAAATGTTTTGCTTTAATATCAAGGTAAAAACATGATTTATTCAGTTTTAAGTAAATCCTTCAACTGCATTTCCTGAGAAGTGCTTGATGTTTTTCTGGGTGCTACAAATCCTAATTCACTACTAATGCTACTAAACCTAATTTACTACAATCCTAATTTACTACTACACTAAACCGCTACTACAAAGGACTGATTCCTAGAGAGCCACACCGATTGCAGTAACGAAGTAATAACACGAGGAGGCAGTAATATTTTTAATACGTGTTGACGTCAGCTGCAGTACAGCGTGCGACCGTGTGACAGCAGGAATGTAAACACTACTTTCCTCATTCATATACTGCGGATTGGTTTGCAGGTACGTGTCAGATATTTCCGTATTCATCTTGCATTTTGTCTATGAACGCGGAAACCTGCAATACTCTGCTTTTAATGCGGACATTGGTTTACTTTAAATACATCTGGTGGTTCTGTATATACTAGCATGTACAAGTGCTAAGTTAGCGTGCTAGAACTTGTGAAGCTAGCAGAGTAAACCGGAGTTTATCCGGTTTCTCTTGCGTACTGAGATAACAAATACATGCCAAACGAGCATTCGCCAGCTTGGCTGAAATTCTGCATATAATCGTGATACATCAACCGACAGTAAACTGAAGCTAAAGTCTTAAGTAAACTTTTGATTTTCCCGGATAGGGAAGAAGAAGTGACGCTAATAATAAACTCAGTATTGGTTTATATTAAGAACAAATATTTAATAGACAGTTTGAAATATTCTTTATTGTAACAGTTTTGAAACGGAATGGCTGCAGACAGACTGGCGACTTTCCCTTTCTTTCCTCCGTGCTGATGAAAATCAGGCATGCATTTATTTGGTATCAATAGCATATCGATCTTAAATTCCTGCTTAGATCTGTCTGGGAGAATCTCATGTTGCTGCAGCCAACATGGCATCAACTTCCAGCTTTGCTCCTCCAAAACTGGCAGACTTTATCCTCACAGAGCGGCTGGGCAGTGGGACATATGCCACAGTTTACAAAGCCTACAGAAAGGTGAGTTAAATTGTGATATTTAAGTAAATGTGAATGTTATTAGTCATTATTTTATGTGCTACGCTTTCTACATTTATAGTTTTGGCAGATTGCTGATCTTGGGGATTCAGGTATACATTAACACAATGCTACAATCTTTGCAGGAGTGTGAATCCCAGCAAATTCACCCTTAGCTCAGACCTTACAATGCTCTGAGAAATTGCAAAAATCCCAAGAGCTACATCTCAAACTTTTTAGGCCTCAGTTAGCATGTTAAATGTTAAAGTTCATGATGGTAAAGTTAGAAAAAGACTGAGCACATATGGCTTGTTGAGAAGGGCTGCCAGGACAAAGCCTCTTGTCTCTAAAAACAACAGCTTATGTTTGCAAGGTTGCATCTAAGCAAAGACTTCTAATTAGAGTGCTGGAATTGAAATGCTTTGGCGGGACCTTAAGAGAGCTATGCATAAACTGCAAACTTGACTGAACTGAAGCAACATTGTAAAGAAGAATTGGCAAAAACTCCTCTACAATGATGTGAGAGACTGATAAAGTCATGCAGAAAATAATAACTTCAAGTCATTGCTGTTGAAGATGGTTCTACAAGCTACTGAATCCTGTGAAACTTTCTTTTTCACAAGTGCAGTCACTGCTAATAGCCATATTCCAGCATTAAAGTCTAGTTTTGTTAAAAGTGAAAGTGATGTTGTGATGCTGCAGGGGAACAGTCGGGAGGTGGTTGCAGTAAAAGTAGTTGGGAAGAAGACTCTTAACAAGGCTTCTACAGAAAATCTGCTCACAGAGATTGAAATCCTTAAGACTGTACGTCATCCTCATATAGTACAGCTGAAAGACTTCCAGGTAAGCTAATGCATGTCTTTCAGTATAGCTGGTTCTTATGTCCTAATATTCATCCATCCATCCGTCTGTCTGTCCTTTCATTATACACCCTGGACGCCCCCCCCCCCCCCCCCCCCCCCCATACTATAAATATTATATTAAGGAAACAAAATCTGAAATAAAACTAGCAGCCCTGATCTTGCTTTCACTCTTTTGCTGGGTGTCTGAATGCCTCTTTTTCATCAGTGGGATGCTGAGAATATTTACCTGATCCTTGAATGGTGTTCTGGTGGAGACCTCTCCCGCTTCATTCGCAGTCGCAGGATTTTACCTGAGAGTGTGGCTCGGCGCTTCCTGCAGCAGATAGGTGGGTGATTGCCATTTAAAACAATATTGTTGTTCTTTCACATGAACTTTTTTAAATGAGAGATTTGTTTGTAAGAAATCAGCGTGAGAACAGGTTTTTTTTTTTTTCATGCCTGTTTTAGGAAGTCTGGGGTTTAAACCTAGTTTGAAAGCTTTTTTTTAGCCGTGCATACTTGTTTGTGGAAGAAAATTGCATTAACATTCTGTGCTGAGCTTAGTGTTGTGTAATTGTACATCTGTCCACACAAACAGCTTGTGCCCTCCAGTTTCTTCATGAGCGGAATATTTCACACCTGGACTTGAAACCCCAGAATATTCTGCTCAGCGGCTCTATCCTCAAACTAGCAGGTGAGCGCATGCACTCAGGGAAACAGCAAGTAAACAGCTAACACCAGGGGAGCTGAGTAGTTAACGCTATTGCATTATCTTTCCAGTGTCATAAATTTAACTTTTTTTGGTGTACCGCCCATATTTCTGTGCTCATCTTATATTAATGTTTTTTTTTTTTCCAAAGAGAGTTTAAACTGTATCTATCTTGTGCATTTTTGAACTATAAACTTGACCATTGGAAGATAATTCATAGACAATTTAGGGGGATTTTATCCACAATGCCTCCCACACTGTAAACATATCATTTACCTCCTTATTTGCCCTCAGATTTTGGTTTTGCACAATACATGTCACCATGGGACGAGCAGAGTGTCCTGAGAGGTTCTCCTCTCTACATGGCTCCTGAGATGGTGTGTCGACGGCAGTATGACCCCAGGGTGGATCTCTGGTCTGTAGGAGTCATTCTCTATGGCAAGTACTGTGTATTCACATTTTTATTTCTTGTGAATGTGGAATACCGTCAACGTGAAAGAAGCTCAGCATCATTTGTCAGTTGTGATGCATCTTTGTTAGACATCCAAGCAACTAATCTGCTTTTGAATATACAGAATCTGGTGTAATCTGTCCTTTGTCATGTAGTGTGTCAAATAATAATTCATAACATCTTGACACCGCTGCTTTTCCAACAATAAAAGGCTAATCAGCTGACTGAACCTGCAGGCTTGAAGGAGCTCGCTCAGTAGGTTAAAGGCAGAATTGAACTATTAATCATGAAGTGGCAGGGTGGTGAAGGGTCCTTTATGGATTTTTTTGTAGTGTTGTAATTGTGCAATTTTTTTGTAATAACACATAATAGTACCATATACTGTGGGTGTGAAAATGTACAACACAAAATGGAAGGACATTTTTTCATGCTGCACTTTTTAAATAGAAGCAATTTGAAGTTTGTTTGTTCAGAATTTCTCTAACATTCAAGATGTCTTTGTTCTGTATGGTATGAAGCTATATAGCTACACAAGAGTTAATTAAGCTTGATCAGTTAGATCAATGTAACTATTTGTTTTTAATTAATAAGTACTCAATAATTACTGTGTAATACTGCTGAATGGTCTACTGAACATTGTTTTTGTGCACACAGAGGCATTGTTTGGCAGAGCACCATTTGCATCAAAGTCCTATGCTGAATTAGAGGAGAAGATCCGGAGTAGCCAACCAATTGAAGTAAGTTATGAGCAATCAATTAGTTTTTTTTTTTTTAGTAAATGAAAATTTCGAATCCCACTGGGACCCGTGCTGTAGTTTGGTATGAGCATTTGTACAAATTACCTTTTTTTTGTGCCTATTATAGATACAGAAAACCTGCACAATACTTTAGTTTCTTATGTTTAGGGAAAATTGCTAGAGATCCACATGCAAAAGCATAACTTTAACTATTCCATTTTGTTATATTTGCACAGTATCACCAGAGCATGTTGGGGTTGAATACGTTTTCCAGATACATCATCACATCTTCTTGGGATTAAAAAACTTAATAGGTGTCTTTTGTAGAAAGCAGTGCAGCTGCCATCAAGCTTTTTCTGACTTTGTGTATTTTTCTCCCGTTTTCAGTAGTAGACCACTAGATGGCAAACTGTCCCACTCAAGAGGAACTAAGAATGGAAGCACTTTGCTGAAACATGACTGGTCCTCTTAAATTACCCATACAACATTCAAGACAGTGGTTCTTAAACTTATTCTGGCTTTCCTCCCGTAAGAAGCTGAAAACGGTTCATGGCATTTTAAATTATGAGCAGTAACAAAGGATTCAAGCTGAATTTGAGTGAAATACTGTAAGCATCAGCACAGTAGCATAAGTAAACTTATGCTTGTTTATTTTCCCTTCATAAATGTTATTCATTCTTAGTTTCACTCCATACTGTTCTCCCACTCATCAGTCCTGCTGTGCAGTGGCTCTGTGGTCTACCCCACAGTTTGACAAACACTGATTTAAGGCCGGAGTCCGTGACACAAATGGAAAAATGTTTATGTTTCTAGGTATAAAACAGAATATATTCAGGTAATATAACACAACTGACTAACAGGCATCTGTTATTCTGCTGTGTAGGAGAGATGCTTGTAACTTACATGAGATTAAAATTCTATTTAAATACAGCATACAAGAGCTTGTGATCTCTTAGAATGAAAAAAATAATTATTTGATTAAATGGTTATGTAACTAAGAGCTGTAATTGTTGCTGCATCCACAAACCACATTAGACTAACCATTAGCACAATTACCGAGGCTGCATGTGCTTTTTTTTCCCTACCCCCCTTTATTTAATGGAGACAAGGATGGGGGGGAAGAAGGGCAGGGTGATATGTAGCAAATGTCCCAGGACAGAAATGAAACCAGTCTTCTGTACAGCCTTTGTACATGATGGGCTACTGGGGTGTCCCAGATACATGCACTTTAATGTTGGAGGACTTTCAAAACACTTGGATTCTTGCTTAGACTTAATGGGTTGAATTAGCACATGGTCCATTATCCAGGGATTCACAAGGAGAGTTTAAAGGCCATCTTTTGACAGAAAGTAGTGATGTGAGACCAGAGGGTCTGTGGCAACAATGTGCTGTCCTTTTTCCTTGTATCGCTCTGTGGATTGGGTGCAACATAATAAGGTTGTGTTTTGTATCAGCTCCCTCCCGGGGCCAGGGTGTCCAAGGGCTGCAGAGACCTTCTGTTGCGGCTGCTGGAGAGAAATCCAGATGCCCGGATCACCTTTGCAGAGTTCTTCACCCACCCTTTTGTGGATTTGGAGCACATGCCAAGCGCAGAAAGTATAGTGAAAGCGGTAAGAGAGCAAACATTTTCTATGTGGCTGACTTTTATACATGTTTTAGTAGGTTTACGAACATGATTTCCCAATTTGTCGATAATCAATGAACAATTGTGGACATTTCTAATCATTGTTGCCGCTTTATATTTCCTCTTTTCAGAAAGAGCTGGTCCTACAGGCTGTTCAGAAGGACCAGGAGGGGGAGAGGTCCGCGGCACTCTCTCTTTACTGCAGTGCTCTTGAGCACTTTGTCCCTGCTATTTACTGTAAGAGCAACAACCACCCTCATATCCTGTCTGTGGCTTAAGTCCCTCTACGATGCACCACCTTTGTTCAAGCACTATAAACTCAATAAATGAAAAACCAATACATCTCTCAATTTTGCCCTCCCTAGATGAAACAGACCAACAACGTAAAGATGCCCTCAGGCAAAAGGTAGGCCTGAAAACAGTCCTCGCATTCACATTTGGATTACCCTCCATTTTCAGTTTGTCTATTTTCTATAATCCAGTGGCTCTCACTTGTAATGAATTCTTCTTTACGAATACCATATGGTGTGTATAGAGAGCATGGGAACCATATGTTGTGGTTGATATAATTAAGTTAAGTCAATGTAAGAGGCCTTCCCGCAGGTCAGGCAGTACGTGTCCAGAGCCGAGGAGCTCAAAGCCCTGGTAGCTTCGGACAACAGACTGAGCTTCGAGCAGGCCCGGACCTCCAGGGACGTCCTCCGAGGTAAAAAGAACACAGCTCAGGGCAGAGGCAGGGGCACCATATGGCTCCTAAGTTAGATGGAGTTACACCCTGTTAGATTTTGTTTTATATAGGCACTATTCATGTTAATATCTTGTCATTACACCGCACATTATTACTGAGTGCACTCACCGGTTTTTGCAGACTTCACTGAAGCAACATGTAGTTGAATTTTTGTGAGGTGCATGTCGGGCTACAGCGTTCACTTAATGCTGTACTATGAATCAAACTTTAGCCTCGTCGGCTGCACGCTGTGTATCATTTTTCTTTTAGCTTTGATCAGATAATGGGGTGTTTAAAAAAAAAAAGTGTTATTTTGGGATTGTAAAAGTGTTTGAAACTCTTGTCTGTAAAAAAAAAAAGCAAACCTGCAAAGAAGATGAACTTTAATGAGTATTAGAAGGAAAAATGTATTTCCTTTTTTTCTCTGTCCTGTATATAATAAACCATTATGTCCACAATACTGTTGCCGCAAGATACTGCAAGATTATATGCCAGTTTCAGAGTGCTACATATGTTTCAGTAGAATGAGTCTTGCTGTGTGTCCGTCTAAACCCAGCAGCAATGCAAAGTAGAGTTTTCTGTTTTCCTTCTTCTGCAGAAATGTCTCAAGACCAGCCACGACTGCTAGCTGCTTTGGAGATGGCCTCTGCTGCTGCTGCTAAGGTTAGATGGGTTTACTCCTGGGTGATGCCACGATGCTGTAGAGTTATACACAAAGACAAAGTGAAGCAGAGGTAATATGACGGAGAATAAGACCTAACTGAAAGAGTACTAACCAAACCCTCCTCATAAGCTGCTTTCCAAACCACATCTTTTAAGCTCATTGGTGAACCAAAAACACATTTTTTTTTTCCAGCTTTGCTTGTGGTTAGATGCACACATTTTTTTTACTGTATATTTTGTGTAGCTGCAAGAAAGAAATAAATTGTGCTGTACTAACAGACTAGTAGTGTTAGTTTTGAGTTAGTTCAATAATGAAGCAGTAGGATAACCTAGGCATCTTCTGTGATCTGATTTAAAGAATTTATGCCTCACTTTAACTTTCCTGTATAGGAGGAGAGTGGATCAGATGACCTTGAGGCTCTGGATATGTACCAGCAGTGCTTAGGAGAACTACTGCTGGCACTAGCAGGTAGATAAATGCATTTCTTTCATTAATCAGCTTTTTATAGATGTTGGCTGCTGAGTGACTCCACTGCTTTTTAAAGTATCTTTAAGCCAAAGTATCTTTAAGCAAAGGGAATGTTAAAATGTCACCAAAGACAATGAAACCATCTTAGTCCCTTACTTTATACTTTCTTTGCATACCAAAACTGTAGCAGCTTTGTGTGTGATTTTGCAAATATTTGTTATTAGAGAGAGAGAAAAATAAGAGACTTTGAAGAAAAATAATTTTAAAAGGCAGCCAGGCCCTTAGTTATGTAAAGGGAGGGAATAATGAGTAAGCTAGGACTCAGCAGAGCTCAGGAAATTCAGTTAGAGTTGAGGGTACAGCCAGGTCAAGAAATAGCTGAAGAAAGAAAACAGTCCTCAAGGGAAAGACTTGGGAGAGTGAGTAAAGATACAGAGCAATTTAACTGGAATCAGAAAAGGCTCTGCACATGACAAAGGGACTTCAAGAGAGATGGAGACAAAGAAAGAGTGACTTATGAAGAGTGAAATATAATAGAAAAGAATAAAGACAAGAGACCGTGAAGCCACAGACTTGGAGAGAGATGGGGACACTTAATATGACTGACAAACAGACTAACAGAAGAGACTCCAGTGACTCTCTCTGTGGCCTGGCGTCCATTAGGCTGGGTTCATGAGCTCATCTGGAAGATCAGCCCAATGGAAGAGGTGGAACAGAGTGATCCAGATGTGGCTTTGAACTGGGATGAGACCCGTGCCAGCACCCTGTGTGTGGTATGAGAGCCTTGTCATCTGCTTCCCATTCAGACAGAATACTTCACTTATTTGTGTTTACACACTGGAAACAAACAAAAACCATTATCTCTCTAATAGACGAGAGCTCATTCAGATACTGCTTTTGAAAGTTAATCTGGTCAATGCAAAAACAATGTTACTTTTTCACATGCACATGCAATGGATGTTTGTTTCTAAAGCTGGCTAAAGAATCTTTTTTTTTTACAAAAACACAAGTCTAGAATTACACTGATAGCTTTTTGTTAGATTTGTTATATGTAATACTGGTTTAACTGGTTGGTGAATGCCATCCCAACCAGCTTTTCTCTCCAGTGTCAGGGAGCCTTGTTGTGGCAGAGCTGATGCCACAAGGAGTAAACTCGGGAGAAAACATTGGTTCTTTGAGTGGCTAAGAGCTCTTTGCCGCACAGCTTCCCAACATGCCTCACCACCACAGACCCCTCTTCTTACTCCTCATCTCTCTCCATTTTCTGTGAGTCTTCCTTTTAGGATTGCAGACTGAAAACACCGGCCTACATTAGAACCATTTCCATCTTGAACCCCGCTAGTGAAATCCAGTCTTGTAGTTGACCTCTCCCTGAACAAACAAAGTGATTAGGTATTGGACTCCTTTCCTGCCTTCCTCTCCCCATAATTCTTAAATGTTTTTTCTTTTTCCCCTTTTGGCGAGCCAGCCGAGCCCCAGGGCCGCAGGAGAGAGCTGCTCCACAGCGAGGTGAGTGGATGAGAAAGAGATTCTGGTTGAGTGCTCACACTAGGAATGACTATTTCCTGCCTCCAACAAGCCCTCAGCTAATCACCTTCCACAGTGTACACTCCATCACATGACCTGTGCACATTTTTTTTCCAGTCATTAAATGTGCTTTTTTTGGGGTAAAGACCAAATAATATAATTCATCATCTGTAGTTCCTGTCACCTACACATAGATCACTGTCCACTTAGATAATTGGATATCTTATCTTACCAGTGGATCACATGATCACTTGTACAAAGAGTCACACATAGTGACAAACAGAGAATTATCAGCTCTATAAAGCTTTATAATGTCATTTAACTCATTATTTTGGTTTTAAAAATGAAAAACTAGTCAGTGCTGCTTTGGTTGAAATAAACTGCTAGTTTCAAAAATAACTCTACAACCCACCGTCCAAAGGAGTTTTATCCAGAACCAAAGAAAAATCAGCATTTGCATAATTAATTATGGTAACTTCTTGTTACACTGAAGATCCTCTGATTATTTAGACTTACCTGAACAATCACGTAAGTGAAAACCCTGAAATGTAAATGTTGCTTGTTATGAACTAGATGTGTCATTCATAAAAGATGGCAAAAAGCACATCAACCATTGGTTTCTATGCTCTATGCTGCATTTTGAAGGCTCAACTTTAGCATTTTGGCTGCCACATCTGACTATATTTGAATGACAGGGAAGAGTGCATTGTTAGCAACTAACGGTAGCAAGAGTTTTTAGCAAACTGCAAAAGTGCAACACACAGACACAGATACCAGCTAATTAGTGCTAATTAACACACAATTAACACACAGTATGTGCTTCAAAGCAAGTCATATCATTTGTTGAACTATTTGTGTGATGACAAATCTGTCTATAAAATGGTCATATCCTAACTTTAAGCCTTAAAAACATCCGAATAGTTTTAAAAAAAAAGTCAGCTCTGGAGACCACAACTGTTATTTTTCTCATACCAGGCTGTAAACATCTTTCTGCTGTGCAGTTGGGAATTTTAACACGGGAGTCTGTGGAATATTGACTCACTTCTCAAGCTGCCCTTAAGTGGCTGCTTCAGGTACTGCAGTTCTTGGCATATTTGCTTCATTTTTGAGCCCTGGGGGTTGGTGTCAAAGCTACATCTCGCTAACAAGTTTTCCATGTGGATTTACAGCTTCTGTTGCAAATTAGTAATGTCAAGTTTAAACTCACTCAGCTAAAGATTTTAATTTTCTGTCATTAACATTTATAGCGCTTAAAGATAAAGATGCAATAAAATGAACAGATAATGATGATTTGAATTAAAAAAAAAAAAAAAGATTTGGGGATGTGATGAATCCAAAAAAGTCAAGGTGTTCAACATCCATTTATTTCTAGTCTTGCACTTTCAAGAACCTGGGGGGACTATATACATGCTTTTCAACAGCATCCTCAACATGGCTGAACAAACCCTAGATTCTGATTGTGTAAGATTGCTTGCTGTAACTTTTAGCAGTCAGGAACCTGGATGCTTGTATTGACAGAGAGTTGTGTATCTCTGTTATTAACGCTCCAGGGTATTTTGTTTTTCTGAGGATTGTTAATCCAGAAACTGATCCAACACAAGACAGTCATATTTCACCAGCAAAGCCCAAAAAGGGGGGCTGGGGGGATTGAATGGGCCTTGTAGACCTCCCTATTTGAAGTTTTATGGGTGCTTGTCTTAAGTAAATTCAGCTGTGGCTGTAATAATCTAATGCAGCATTAGGGAGGCGGGTTTGGGGTATTAGATTAAAAACATGTGTGTATGTGAGAACCCGAAAGAGCCAACACATGCTGCCGTGGCTTGCCTCCATGTGCGTTCATATCTACTGTTGAGCACACTTTGGTTTCTCAAAGCTGTAATTCAATATTATGGCTTCTCAGTTGTGAGTCATAGCTTGGATCTAGCCAGTGTACGTTGACATAGTGTCATTATGGCTGTGCATACATGGGATCGCTTTGTCTTGTATACTTTGTCAGTAATAAAAATTCTGCAAGTTATCAGCATGCCCCATATACTTTGCTCAGCCGTGTAGATTTGTTCCACATTTATTGTATTTGGTGATTAAAGGGATTGTGATTAAAGTTCTGTGGCTACATACGGTTGGGGTCAAAGCCGGATACTAAAAACCTGTGGTCAGAATGATTATTTGGCTCCAGAGATTGGTGTTTTAAAGGGACGTTATGGACGTCATCAATTTAGGTCTCTCGTCATTATGACCCTCAGATGTTACTTCAGTAAGATCCAAGAGCGCTGGCTTTAAATTGTGACAAAGTGGGGGTACAACTAGGTATTAGGTGCAGCCAAGAACCCTCATGATCACCACAGGACTGATTACCACAGTAAAGAGCACCCTCAAGCCTTGTGATGACAGCAATTACTGCTTGCACATGCGTGCCATATGAAATGTTTTCAAAAAATAGAAATAGTAAGATGCAGGCATGATCAGTTTGATCTGATTTAATTCAGGTTTTGTCCAGAATTTATTGGATTGTTTGCTGCACAAATATGCTACAGTGTACAGTAAATAAGAAATAAAATACATAATATCTAACAAAAAATAATGAACCCTCTGTATACTTAAAGGCACTGAAGTCATAATAAAATCAAGTAATAAGAGTAAAAGGTCATACTAGGAGCTGTCTGAGAATTACTCATGTTAGTTACAGTTGCATAACATTTGTTAGTTATTAGGTAGTACTAAGCACAGTTAACCACAAACTACAGCTGAGGCTGACTTCTGTTTTACAGCCATCTGATGCTAAAATGGCCTTTAGGGTGGTGGCTAGATACTGTAAAAACTAACCAGGGTCCACCAGGCTTCATTGCAAAGCATCCACCCTCCAGAAGACTTTTCATTTAAGATCACTAGAGGAACCATGAATGTCTATACATTTTTTTAATAATCCATCCAACAGTGGATGAGTTATTTTAACTAACCAACTTCTTGCTTCTATATTAGGTTAGGTAACCCTAACCCACAGGCTTCGCTAAAGTCAAGAGTAGAAAACATATTTAAAATGAAACACAAGAGGTTGTGTTATAACTGTGTAGCTGCTACCACATTTACTGAAATTGTATCTTTTTCATCAGATTCAAAGCCTGATGAGCAGAGCTGAATACCTCAAAAAGCATATTAAGGTAAGCATGCATTCCAAGTGAAGGAGAAGACCTGAGACTGTGTGAGAAGAGATTAAGGCCAAGGACCTGCAGATACATAATCCACAATCCATGTGTGTGTCTGTGTGTTCATTTTTCAGATGCAGGAGACTCAGAGGGATGTTTCTCTGGAGCGAGAATCTCTCGCAGATTCCATCAGAACTTGTGAGTCTCCTGTTGTGAGCTTGTTCCCAATTTCTAACCTTGTAGCCATTCTGATAAGTAGCTACAGTGTATGTAGTGTTAGTAAGGGAATGTGGTGGGAGTTACTTTAGGTGAGGAACAGACACCTTAAGTTGCAGTGAAATATTCTTTTACTGAAGGATTTTCCACTAGTAAAATATGAGCCATTTTCTTGCTGTTCTGGCCACCCTGCCGGGCTACCTGACTCTTTCATTTTCTTTCTGAGCAGCCCTGGCTTCCTGTAAATCCTGTGAAAGTGGGACATGGACAAAGAAAAAAAATGACAGTGTAACACACAAACACCAGAAATAACAACAGACAAAAACACTTTCTATTGCAACCCATGTGACCCGAGGAAGAGGCTGTCATGTCAAACATGACCACGATACCGAGCAGTCTATCACTAATGCAAAGTTAATTTTTAATATCTTCAAATTTCTTTAGCGGTAACGTTTGCACACAAAACCAAATTCCCAGTATTTTCAGAAATTTCAGCTCCTACATGGATGGTAAATACTCAAAGTGGAGACAATATCCTGTTCTCAGCTCGAAATTCCTGAGAAGTTATGAATTAAAAAAAAAAAAAAAAAACAGGAATGGGGGAAGGGAACTGACGACTCCAGAGGCCGTTCAAGTTTCATGAAGAATGTGGCTTCTTATGCTGCTGGTGTTATTTTAATAAAAACACACCACAGTCAGCCTGGCTGGCACTAATCCAACAGCAGCTGTAGTAGAGAGAGTCACAGCAACACCCAAGTCTGTCTGCTCACCTTAGACTACACCAACATAAGCAGCAAACTTTTGCTGAGAACTCTATTTCGCTGAAAATGTACATGTCAGACTGTTAGCAGTGTCTTGGTAGTCTGTGTACAATCCTTCCTCTTATAAGCCTGAAGCACTGAAGACTTTAAATTGACATCGTATGGATGATCAGTGGAAGGGCCTGCAGGGGGTAGACACAAAGTTCTAGGCAGGTATATATCTGATAAGTCTGTTCACATAAAGGTTCATTTATGGAAAAATATCAAGCTGTTCTGTTTAGTTTATGTAGCAGCAAACAGTTAAAGAGGACTCGCTTCTGCTAGACGCAGAATTTAACTATGATGACTGATGACTGTATGATGACTTAGTGGCTGATTTTTATCTGTCGTGTTACATCAGCACTGTACTGGCTATGTTCAAAGAAGGGTTGCTTTAGACCTGTAACACTACCAAAAAAAAAAAAGACTTATTAGTTTTTATGATAAAGTTTTTTGTACAGACTGCGTCTTTGTACAGAGATGCTCAGTTTATCCTATAATGCATCTCAGGTTGAAGGTCATATAATGATCCCATCTGTCATAAGGCAAGAGGCAGGGTACGCCCTGTACAGGTCGCCAGCCTGTCGCAGAGAGACAGACAACCATTCACACCTGTGGGCAAGTTAGAATCACCAATTAACCCCATGTCTTTGGACTGTGGGAGGAAACCAGAGTAAACCCACACAGACACGGGGAGAACATGCAAACTCCACACAGAAAGGAATCGAACCCAGACCTTCTTGCTGTGAGGCAACAGTGCTAACCACCACGCCACCATGCTGCTGATTTTAAATCATCATATTTTCAATGTTTGGTTCAGTTTTTTGTGTTTCCTGAAAAAAATGACTTTGTTTTTATGAGGGTGATGATATAGAGCTTGGTTCATTGCCAGTCTGTATCTCCAGTCTGCTGGAGAGTGGAAAGGAGGCACCAGACTAAAGCAGTTTTCACACATGCACTGCACTCTGTGAACTCTCCTAGATGTTACCCGACAGAGGTGCACGTGAGGACTCGAATGTCTGATGCAGTCGAATTGGACATTAGAGGGTCTTTAACCCACCAGTACTTTTGTTGAAGTTTCACAATTAAATCTAGCATTGATTCGGGTCGCTGCTTGATGTAGTGCCATCTCTCTGGTCTAACAGTGATTGCTAATTATGCAGTGGCTTAGACAGAACACCTGGGCTGCTTATGTGCACCTCTGTACAAAGAAAGAGAGACCTGTTTAACCTCGCAGGGAGTGACAGAAACCCTGCATTAAGCTAGTACTCATATTTGATTTTTCTAAATAATTTGTGAAGTAGAAGTAGACAGATTAAATAGTTTTTTCTTTTTTCATATAATAAATATGCAATGAAGCTTGAAATGTTCATTAAAAGTTGTTTCTTTAACAACGTTGAAGATGTTTAGTCTAACGCTGTGTTTTCCTTTAATCATCCACTTGAAATGGATAACACATAAAAGTTTCCAAATTATGTCTGGAAAATATTATTCATCTTTTTGGATGCCAGATGTGTTTACGGAATCCGTAGAGAATAATTACTTCAAATGTTGTAGGAAATGTGTTGTAATCTTGAAAAAGTGGAGCTTGACACATTTCTCTCTTCTCAGCCTGCTGTTTGCAGTAAACAGGACAGCCACCGTGGGAGGACTGCAGCTCCTCGGCTGTCTGTCGGTGTACAGGTTGGACACAGAGCCTTCACCTGACCAGGCTTCTGCTGCAGCTAAATCACACAAACTGAGTACACTGTCTGGGTGGGATATTGCATTTGCCAGCCAAATGTGGCCAGTGTTTTGGCTGATGCTGTAAAGTTTTTGTACCAAATTATTGGACAGGTAGTGAACTTATGTTTATTATTTTTCAGGGAAACAACAAAAAAAAAAGTTTGGCTGGTAAAAACTCTTGAATTTTGGATTTGCACACTGCCGAATGTGAAAGTTCCCTGTTCTTTGCACTGTTTTTGCCCTGCTTAGGCTGAATCCCCTCCTCCTGACACACCATTGATATGTAAATGCTGGACAGCTTGTATGACAATACAGCACTGTCATGGCAAAATGCAACTGACACTGTTGCATTTTGGCTGGGTGCAGAACATTTTAATGTATTTCAAGTACAACTAAACCTGTGAAAATAAAATGAAATCAGAGCTGTGACATGAAGTATGAAAAGCATTTTGAACTGTAGTATTAAATATTATATAGAGGCCTGTACAAACATGTACGTACTCCTCTAGACCCCCCCCCACTTTTCCCCACTGCCTTTACTGTGGGTGAACCACAGGCTTACCATGCTCTCTCCACTGACGGAGCCCTCTCCACCGCTATGAGGGGAAAACTGGAGAGGTGCGGCCTCTGCCTTATTTACACTAGACTTGCATTTTCTTAGGTTTGGCACTGGTTTTGTATTTGAGGGATACACTGGAGTTCAAGCAAACCCTTCATAACTGGGCCTCTGTGAAACAGTAAAAAACGTAATAGTTGGTGGCAACCTGATAATCCTCGCTGTTGTAGGTCTTTACCAACCATTTATATGTAATTTATTTGAATATTCCAAAAAGGAGCTTTAATACAGTTATAAATATTAAAATTTATTATACTGTATAAATCATTTCCTCGCTGCTGTATCATTTAATTTTTAGTCCTTTATACAAGTGTGATTTTGTCATGTATTTATTAAAGGACAAATTTATCAGAGAATAAAATCACAATCTCAAAAAATTGTGCAGTCTGTATCTTCTGCTGAAAATTTGTCAACGGCACAACATGAACGTTCATTTATCAAAATCTTTGGAAAGAGTTATTTGTCTTCATGTGAACGGAGCTGCTGGGTCCTTGCCACTGTCATCATCTGGAAGTGCACTTTGTAGAAACAGCTGGCTCGTGTCCATGAGGAGAGGAGAGAGGGAGGCAGGCAGAGGAAAACAGGATATCTGTTAATAATATGATTCATATAGAAGTCTGGATATTAGGGAGAATGAAACTGAAAATGTCCAGACCTAACATAAAATCCAGAAAAGAGTGAGGAGTTAATTTCATCTGTGTAATCTGTTTTGCCAAGCGTGATAGATCCAGCTCTTCTCACAGTGTTATGGCAGTTCCGTAGTTTTTATTCTTGGACTGTACTAGATTAGCTTTGCATGGCTTCCTGTTCAAAACAATCCTTATTTATTGTATACTTTTTGGTGCAGCCTGTCTGTTCATCCACTCTCTGAAACAAGCCCCTTCCTTTTCCCTTTATATACACTGTATTGCCAAAAGTATTGTCTCATCTGCCTTCGCACGCATGCACGAACTTGAGTGATATCCAATTCTAAATCCATAGGGTTTAATATGACGTTGGCTCACCCTTTACAGCCATAATAACTTCAACTCTTGTGGGAAGGTTTTCCACGGGGTTTAGGAGTGTTTATGGGAATTTTTGACCATTCTTATAGAAGCACATTTGTAAGGTCAGACACTGATGTTGGATGAGAAGGCCTGTCTCATGATCTCTGCTCTAATTCATCCCAAAGGTGTTCTATCGGGTTGAGGTCAGGACTCCGTGGAACCCAGTTAACTTCTTCCACTCCAAACTCGTTCATCGATGTCTTTATGGACATTTTTTCTTTTTGCAGGGGTGTGCAGTCATGTTGGAGCAGGAAGGGGCCATCCCCAAACTGATGCCACAAAGTTGGGAGCATGAAATTGTCCGAAATGTCTTGGTATGCTGAAGCATTAAGAGTTCCTTTCACTGAAAATGAGCCCAACTCCTGAAAAACCACACCATAATCCCCCCCTCCACCAAACTTTACACTTGACACAATGCAGTAAGACAAGTATTGTTCTCCTGGCAATCGCCAAACCCAGACTTGTTCATCAGATTGCCAGATGGTGTGATCCATCGCTCCAGAGAAGATGTCTCCACTGCTCTACAGTCCAGTGGTGGTGTGCTTTACACCACTGCATCTGACGCTTTGCATTGTGCTTGGTGATGTAAGGCTTGGATGCAGCGGCTTGACCATGGAAACCCATTCCATGAAGCTCTCTTCACCATGTTCTTGAGCTAATCCCAAGGCCACATGAAGTTTGGAGGTCTGTAGGTCTTTCAGTTAGCCAAGGTTAGACACTAAAACTCAAGATATTTTGGCTTCTGCAGTTTTGACTTTGATGATTATTTTTTTCTCTCTGTCGTGCTCACATTCTCCAACTTATTTCCAGTATTAAATCACCCATTTAAATACTGGCTCAAAACACAACCAGTCCTGCAAAAAGCAGAAAGATGTGTTTTGGTATCTTCTAAAAATGCAGCTGCAGTTGTTATAGGTTTACAAGTGGTCTTCAAAACCAGGACTCACAGTAATGTTTTTCTGCTGTCCCATTTAGTTAATAACAATCACCTGGCCATGCCAGGTGTAAATCGGTACCAGACTGTATGGTTAGAGCAGAAAGCAGCATGGCCCTGAAGCAACAGGATGAAGAACCATTGGGTGATGAGTTTGTGGCTGTGCTATGAAGGGGGCTCTAATTGGCTGCCGGTGCCCATGGTGTTGGCTCAGTTTCTTTGCTTTAATCATAGCATGAGCACGTTGCTGCCAGGAAAACTTTGAATGCAATTTTGACCCTTGTGCTTGCTTTGTTGTTTCTGGGAGTACTGCCAATTTATATTGACCTCTTAAAAAGTCTGCTGAATATCTTTACTGTAACGCAGCCCAGAATGGGAGATTCTTAGATGGGAAGCTTACCCCACCACCCTGTCCTCCAAAACATCACCGATCCTCTTCTCCTAAACCACAATCTACAGCATCGTGGCTTCGATCAGCCTCCATTTTGCTCCAGATTCTCTCTTCCTTTCTCTCTGATACTGTTAGTGGTACAGGCCAGTAGTGTTGGTAACACTGTTGCCTATAAAGAGGGGTCTGTACGTTCTGGTCCCAAAAGAGCTGGGTGCCCTTGACTCCATCATCCCCCTACATTGAGAGCAGGTCAGCTAGTCGCCATGGCTCCATGGCTGTCATGAATGGAACATTGTACGTATGTGACACAAGAACCCCCCAAATCCATGGGTCAGCCCCCCACTTTGGAGCTGGGAGGGGGGGGTTAAAGAAATTTTGAATAAAGATAATTTAG
The DNA here is from genome assembly GCF_007364275.1 of Archocentrus centrarchus. Lineage (NCBI taxonomy): Eukaryota > Metazoa > Chordata > Actinopteri > Cichliformes > Cichlidae > Archocentrus > Archocentrus centrarchus. The sequence continues at coordinate 30,366,455 of NC_044348.1, forward strand.
AAAATGGGCTCCAGCACACTGCTCCCTCTGTAACCCCACCCCCCATTCTCCTCCACACACTCACCTCCCCAAGGCTCCTCTGTGCATGTTTGTTTTGACTTTGCTCCCAGAATCGGGGGGACAGGGTGGTTGTTTTGGAGGACTTTAAGATGCATGGCAGTAGTTACGACAGACTGAACCAAAGACAGTCTAACTAAACACGAGGGAGGTGTGCTATATTGTAGCTGTAGGCTGCACTGTTTCTCTATCTCCCTGTTTTTATGATAGCAGACAGTTGGACCTACTTGAGAATTCTTGTGGTTAACAAAAAAAAAGAAGAAGAAAAATCAGGAAAGGCTGTGTAGAAGCTTTCTACAGGCTTGGAGACATGGCTGAAATTTGCCACCTGTTAACTGAAGTAACAAACCTCTGCAACATAATTACTCATCACACATAGGTCTGTTTTGTCACGCAAGTAGTGGAAAAACTTTCTCCCCAGTTTGTTCATTTTCTATTCTTCCCACTGCACATTTGTACCATTTGGACATGACTAAAGTAACATTTACCGAACAGGTGTGCAGCTCACACCTAACAGCAGTGCTAATGATCTTTTTATAGTTTGTTAAAGACTTGTAAATACCTCAGTAAATGTGGAGCAAGCACCAAATGGTTGCTTGCTCTGAAGCAGTTCATTATATTTTTATCATTAGCAAAGTCTCTGAGCACACTGGCACCAGGCAGGTGTGGGGGTATATGGTCCTTTATGATTCAGTGACTGTATGCAGCAGCCCATCTAGTAATGTCATATAAATATTTTATGGTGTAAAGAAATATGATTGAAAACTAATAAGTAGCTCATAAAGTGCTAGTATGTGATGGTACACATATTGTAGCCACTTTAATGTAGATTTAGCTTATGTCACAAACATCACTGAAATATCTTGGCACTTTCAGATGCTCCCTTATTTCCCAAAGGGTTGCCACAACGGATGGATCCACATGTTTGATTTGGCACAAATTTTATGCCTGACGCAATCCTCCCATTTATCCGGCCTTAGGACTAGCACGAGTACAGCTTGTTTCCTCCTAGTCTCAGAGCGCAGATCTTGTGTGTATCTAACGTTTTCTAATTATCAATAAACATCACAAATGCTCCACTGATTTTGAGGTAATGTGCAGTCACAAAAAAATATTGCGGGGAGATGATTTAAAAATCAAGCACACATTAGATCAAATTTCAGCATTGTTTATTCCTTTTTTTTTTCTTGGGCTGCATTAGGTCATAAACAATTTATTATAAAACTCATCCTCCGGTTTGGAGGGAGGAAGACACTGTGCTGAAGGGTTTACTGCTATGATCCCACAACATGAGATGAAACATTAAAAAAAGCATAAAAAAACAGACATTGTGAACAAACTTTGAGCTACATTTGTTTATATTAAATGCATTTAAGCAACACTTATTTTACTGCATATGACGGTAAAATATATACACATTCTTCATATTCTAGCTTCATAATTTAACACTTAACATTTATTGTTTAAGACTTCGTTTCAAGTGGCAAAGACACAAACTGGCAGCTTCAGAAAAAGTGATCAAAACTAACAAAGACTGTTTTTAACTTTCCCTTTTTGCTAAATAGCATAACACTGAAGTAAGACGTGAGACTGAAAGACTGCTGGTTTCAGCTCCTGGACCTTCAAACTGGTAATATTAACCTCTCAGCAGCTGTATGAAGCATCTCCGCATGTAAATGTGTGCAAGTGCAAATGTGGATGTGATGCTCTGCTCTGAAATTATCAGCCTCAAAACCACAAAAAAAGAGACTTCACTGTGAAAATTTTAAAGTTATAAAAAATCTCATGTCATTAACTTGAGCTTTATCTGTGTGCATGTCATTTAGAAAACACTTGTGTGCAATCATTTTTGCTTAAAAATATCCTGACAAACGTTTTAAATGAAGTAAGCAACACTTTCAACTTTAACCCCAGATGTGTGACATAAAATAAGGAACATGAATTTAAACTATGCCCGTGATTGCCCACAAAGAACAAGAAGACTACTTCTTGTTTACATGCTGTCACGACACTGCTGCACTGTACTGTACTGTTACTTGGTGTTAATTTAGATGTTTTGTTGGGAAAATTTTGTCCAACAGGCTCATAAAACCTTATTTTAACAACTGATGCTCAACTTCTACAGTTTGTTTCAAATATGTGGCTTAAATCCAACATTGTGTTTACCCATGCTGAAAGCAAAGCAGCGTCAGACCACCTGTAGACGTGAGCAGTGTTGTGGACAAACTGCAGGTATCATACGCTGACCTGTTCACACCAGCGGCTGGCAGTTCTTTCTGGAGTGTAGCAGCAGTGTGAAAGCTTTAATAAAGATACGGCTCTCCTTAGAGGCCTTAAATGGGGCAGGCAGTAGAGTGGAGGAAGAAGGGGGTGAGGGTGGTCTCAGGAAAAGTTCAATAAAACAATCTCAAATGGGGGAAGGGAACAAGACAGAGTGCTGGAGAGGTGCTTTAGTTAATTTAAGTACTTGATCCCACGCTCGTGCCTGTCCTCTCACTGTTCCTACAAATATTTGAAGTGTGGCTGCTGCAACAATGCAAAGGCCCCTGAAATGGAGAGCAGAGCAAATAGAGACTGGATGGGTCCAATGTTTGTCCAAGTTCTTAATAAGGCCACACTTCAAGTACCATTGAAACCAAACCAAATAAACAGGAACTGTTTGAAGGCAAACAAAATAGTCGTGCTCTTCAACAAATTCTGGTTTGGTTCATTTCCTCTCACTTCCACCTAAAAATGTTTCAGACATTTTTTTAAAACTTTCTTTTAACTTAAAAGAGGGACAATTTTAACTTAGAAAACTATAAAGACCGTGTATGTGAATCAAAAAGAAAGTTGTCCTGAGTGAGATGTGCATGGAGAATTACTGTGCCACCTCTAAGGTTGTGGAAAATTTACACAAATTTAACCATTACATTGCTCTGTGTCGCCATGAAAATAACATGAGAAGTCAGAGGAGCAGAGGGATGAAAAAATAACATTTCTCATCCTGCAGACCTGAATTCAAGTCCTCTGCCAGCAAAACATTGCTGCTCAAGTGTTTTTGAGCACGTTACTAAATCCTTATTAAATACAGGGGTGGCAGTTTACTTTTGTACAGTAATTTTCCTCAAGTGTCACCATTTTATTAATAAATTCATCAAATATTTCAGTATCCATCCTCTCAGTATAATATCCACGCTGTAAGAAGAAACAGGAGCAACATGCATCTGGATAACCTCTGAGAAGCTGAGGAATTTTCAATATGAACCTCATCTTTGTCATTTTTAAGGTCATATTCTTCATCCGGATAGTCATCATCTTCAGGCTGGTCTGAAATAACGCTGTGGTCTCCTATGGAGCAAAGTTTGCTCATGTTTTCCTTGACCACTTCACAGAAAGGCCTCTCCACTCCATCGCAGATACAGCGATTCAGCAGCATGCCGTTTGGGATGAACAGCATCTGCTGAATGGTGGCTTTGCACTTGGAGGTGCACTTCCGGCCATTGAACAGCTGCCCGCAGTATGACAAGTAGGCCGTGAGGGAGGTGTGGCAGTTGGTGTCCTCCTCGCAGCGCTGCCGGGCCTCCATACACCCTATACCTCCGGCTTCCTTCGGGTGTCTGCGGGGTAGGCACGGCTCTGTGGCCCGCTTGGCGCTGAGGCAGTCCAGATCCTGGGCGCAGTCGCAGGTCTCCAGATCTGGCCCGCTGCGGGTGAGATTTAGCCTTATCAGCGCACTGATGCAGTGGCTCGGACATTGCCTCCTAGTCCCTTTGATGTTCCCTTCACACGCTGCTAAGTATTGATTGTATGCAAGTTCGCACTCTGGTTCGTCGTGGCACCGAAGAAGCGCCTGCCAGCAGATTAGCTGTGCATCTAAGGCCACCAGCACCCACAGGAGAAGTGCCAGGGCGCTGCACCAACATTTCATGCTTGGATGGAGTTGTAGTTCGGTGACGTGCACGTTCTCCACCAGCGCATTAGGATCAGAGCAACTCAGGCACAGGAGCTTTCAGACTAAAGTTCGCACAAGTTTTCTTTTCACACGAGAGTCTTCGCAACAAACAACCTGTTACCAGCGCAGCTTGTTTACAACTTCTCCTCTAACTTTTGCACCTTGGATGAGCTTGGCTCCTCTCGGTGAGATTTGGAACAGCAGAAGTCAGGATCTGACTCTCACCACGCGTAGTTGCAAAAAACTGAACAGTCATTCCGGGAAGCATGTCCGTTCAAAAACGAGAAATCCAAACTCCAAACTGCAGTCTGTATCCGCATCACCGGTGCCAATGAGGTGGGCACTGAAACGCGCCATTGGGCTATCCAAAGTTAACACGCGCTCTAATTACAATTAATCTACTCAACTCAGATCCTACACTTGAATTCATCTGTCCTGCCATTGCTAGTTTCGACTCTTTCCAACGCTACTACTACAAACATCCATCCACGCATTCCGAAGTTTTTTTTTTTATGAAGTTGAGAGAGGTTTCCCTCAGTCACATTTTGTCCCTCTATGTGCGTCTTTGTCCTTCTTCTGGCTGTTACGCTTCACGGTCCGCCGAGCATTTCCCCACCACACCCCTCCTCCTGTCGAAAAAAAGAAAGGAAAAGTCGCCCCTTTCCCTCCCCTTCTCTCATTTACAATCCGCTCCACCGATTGGTCGTCATTGAGGAGTCAGCCGTGGGACCCATTTCCAGGCCTCCAGCAGCACAGCTCTGCGCACAAATCCTCAGTCTATGACGAGATAGGCTGGATGAAACTGTTTATAATTTTCCTTGTAAGAAACCCAGGATCTGTGTGGTCCTCCTGTAGCAAAAACATAAGTGAGAGGAAGAGGCAGGAAGGGGGAGCTTGCAAAATGCATTCCTTTGCAGGAAGCTCACATCTGCAGCTTCACTGCTTCAATTTTCAGCGAAGAAAAACAAATCTGTTCCAGCAGAGCAGAGACAAACCTCGGTGACGGCTTCCTCACCGATGAGGGTTTTCATTTAAAGGTTCTCGCTAATTGTCGCTGTTCCCCCTCTCCCTCCCTCCTTCCCTCATTCTGCAGAAATTTTAAGCCACCCGATTGATAGAAGAGAATGGGAGAGAATAGTATTTTCTGGCCCGTTTCACCCCAATTGTGTCAGATTGGCCATGCAGCGGCCCAGTGTCTTTCCAGGCTGACGATTGTTCACGCACTGCAGCCTATCAATAGAGAGAAGTTCAGCATCAATATATTTTACAGCTATTCCTTTTCACACCATACTTGAAAACTACCAATAGCCCGGCTTTCCTGCCATTGAAATGGTAAATAAGCTTTTTTTTTTTTTTTTTTTGCAAACTAGCTTCAGGTCTGCCCTCACTGACAGGCTGTGCCAGTTTTGCACAAGCCCCACAAAGCAGATGGATGCCCAACCTGAAATCTGTAAGAATATAAACGGACTGATAACATGGACAGAGTCAGAATTAGAACTGCAGGTAACATGATTTGAGAAGTGATAAATTAATGACTAATTAAACTTTATGTATATTATAGTATAGTATACTTTAGTGTAAACAAACAGTTAAATGATAATAATGTTCAATAATTGTTTTGTAAGTCATCTATTAACAGTATTTGGAAGTTTACTGTAAAGTTGCAGCTGATGCTTATAAAACCTTTTAAATATTTAATAAATACTTTGGAGTGAATCCATAAACATAATTTGGAGGGCAATTATAAAGCAGTAACTGACAATTACTGTTTTAAAAGAGTTTGACTGGGCAGGTGGGGTTAAAGGTCACAAAACCATGACCTGGAGACTTCAGTTTATGCTTCACTCAATGTTATTTTTTCACATATTATAATTTGCTTCATTATGTTTATGGACTAAAACCACTCAGTCAATCCAGTGCACAGTAACCAGCCAGCTCTAATCAGTGAAAAATGCTGCAAAGCTAGAGAACAGCTAAAATTAAAACATTAAAGTAAAAATAAACTCAGACACACTGAGTTAAGTCAAAAGCAAAGTAATGTCTTTAGAACATAATCGAAAGCCGGACTGAAGACATACGTTTAAAGTTTCTGTTTAAAGATTTCAGCACATCCAGCTGGAGCGGCAGTATTTTGCATCCTGGGAATAATGATGAGCTCACTGATGAGGAATGAAACCTTATCTACAACACAACGACATCTGGTAATCATTAACAAATGTACTGCTTTAATACAGTGTAGGTGTCAATACAGTGAAAAGGTAATTGTCTCTTAACAGCTATGATAAAATATGTAATACAATATAATTCCATTATGTTACATAATCTAAGGATATAAAGGATAATAACTTCTAACAATATTAATGATTAGTAAACATTATTAATTACATTTTCATTATTTTTAACAGTGAAATAACTATCCATTAAAGATTAATTAGCTATCACTTTACTGTTATTTAGGATGGTAATTCTAAAGTGTTACTAAATTACAATATAATATACTCACATTGAGGCCTTTTTCTACAATACAGGAAGTGAACCAAAATAATAGAAACACTTTAGTAATCTGTCCAATACTGCAAACCACAAAATCATCACAAAGTTCATTTAAATCATGTTTTACAGTTCCCCCATCCATCCATCCATCCTCTTAAATCTTTTTTGATTTTTGTGATAGAGAGATCTGACTAACACTTCAGCCCAATTTCTTCCATAGGTGTTCAGTGGGTTGAGCTCTGGTGACTATAAAGTCTATAGCGTATGATTCACATAATACTGATTAAATCGTTCAGTGACCATTCATGCCCTATGGATAGGGGGCGTTTTCATTCTAGACGACAGTACTCCCATCAGGATGGAAGCGTTTCATCATGGATAAGAGCACACAACACAACACAAACCCAAACCATGCCATTAAAATGCCCCTACAGCACATCAGAGCCACCATATCCCATGATTGTAGGGGTTGTCAGGTGTACACCACGCACTCATCCACTTTTTGGACTATGAAGAATGCCCCCATTTGACTGTATATTTTTTCCACATCTTTGTTGGCCTCTACCTTTGTAGTTTTTGCACCTCTGAAATCTCCGATGAGTTAATGCCCTCAACCTCACGATACAGTTACCTGCACGTGCCTGTCGATAGACTGTTCCTGCTGACACAGACTGATTACAGTGACATTCTCAGTCACCTGAGGAGGGGCTCCATAGTGTGGTGGTTTACACATTTGATTAACAAGCAAATGATACCTGCTTCGATCCTGGGAGGAGACACAGATCCCTTTGAGCTTGTAGCAGGAAGGTCATCTAAATCAAAGATACAGAGCTGCTTGCTGCGATAACCCCCTTGTGAATAAGGGAGCAGCTGAAAGTAGAGTTTGTTTTTCCCTACTAATTCTTACTATTCACAATGAGTCACTGGATACTCGCTGTCTTTCCCACAGATGTGAATGGATACGTCACTTTTCAGTCGTTCGAGTAGTCTTTATGATTGAAGCTCCTGCTTTTTAGTGCTCTGACAATATAGTATTCATATAGAGCATCATTCCTGAGCTAAAATATATTCCTGTGTATGCATGCTGTGCACCCATGTGGAAGTGAATGGATTCATTGTATTTCTCTACTTATTTATTCAGGTTTTTCCTTGTCCTCTTTCATGTGTGGATTACTTGACTTTTTCAGTCAGCACATTGTCGCCAGAGAAAATAAGGATTTTTTTATCTATTCATTTGAAATACTATGTTCAATTCTTAACATCTTCTATTACAAGATTTAACACTAATACTAGTTAATATAGCCCAGCTTTATAGCAGCCTCACCCTGAAGCCTCACTCGTGGATCATTCTGTAGTGGTGGGCGTGTTTTTACCGCCCCCTGGTGTTCATGCTGCTGCACTTTTAAGAACACGCACAAATAAAAAAAATAAAATATTAAGTTGCTTAAATTCACACAGAATAGAAAAATAAATTAAATTATAATAAAAAAAAATTTATTGCAGTTAAAACTCACTGAAATACCTTCAGACAGAATGACAGAGATACAGTGAGAACCAAAAAAAAAAAAAAAACTGCCAAAGAAGAAACTGCGTGTCATGGCAGCCATTTCCTGAAAAAATCTGTTCCACAGGATGACACCACAGAAATCATATATATAATCATATATATTTTTGTATACTGTTATTATTATTGAGTCATTAAATTGTTAATTCAAGTCACAAACACGCATACAAAGCAAAACGTTTTGCTTTATGGCTTCGTTTCCATCCACGAATATTGTCTCATGATCAAACATGACATATTCTAGTAGCTCTATTTCTAAAAGGACTTATTGCAACTTTTCCTCTGCTTCATATTATTGAAATATTCTGAATATATTTTTCATCTAACACATGACAGTAACCACTATACTGAAAAAGTGTTGTCTCAGTTTTCATTCGGTAGTAGGCGTGGCACCTACAGTGTGGCAATTACAACTCATGGAATAAATTAACGAAATATTTTTGGCCACTGTTTAAACTTAAAAACTTAAGTAACCCCAAGGGGGGGGGGGGGGAATAATGATTTTGGCAGTAGAATCATAACAGGAATCAGATTGGAGATGAATGTGAGATCAAAGCCAACATCACTCTCATCACCACTGCTACATAAACTGAACACTGGCAAAATGTAGCAAATATGAATGTAACATTACAACATCAGCATCCTCCCTTAAGTCACCCATACCTTCACTTAAACTTGGCTAGTAATCAACAGTACTGCAGTAAGCCCACACTAACTGAGTGCTCTGTAATACTATGATGAGCACTCCTGGCTGCAGCAGTTTTTTTTTTTTTTGTTTTTTACAAAGACACCACTTGACGCATCACATCGGCCGAACAACACGAAATCCACCAACACAAAACAGCACTACCGAGACGCAGGGGTCAATGAGATGGAGGACAGGTTAAAGGTCACCTGACGGTCAAGAACACTATAAGACCCGATGAGCTGATGAAAACAGAATGACTCGCTGTTGACAGTATAGGCAAACAGATACCTGTACATCTTACAGAACATAAATACTTGTATGCGAACTCTGTAGTTGGATTTATACACACACACACACACACACACCCTGCGGTTACACATTTTGACATATTTGTGCCTTTTCCTTTATGTTGGTCAGAGTGTTATCAACACAGGCTTTGGCGTACAACTTGTAAAGCATTTACATTTCTCCTAACTGAGCAGCTTTTATTCTTTTAACCTATGAATGCAGCATATGTGCAGATATACTTCCAATATAGTTGATATGGATGCTGGATTAAATTTGGGAACAGACTGACTGAACGTACAAGCTACAAAAAAAATGCAGCAAATCTATCCCGACCTTCACCGAGACATCATCTGTGCTTCCTTGATAATTATTAGTAGTTTTTAAACATAAAATATAAGAAACTCCCTCCAGAAATAAACAATCAAGAAGGCTCATCTTTGTAAAAAGTAGCTTTTAGATTTTGGAGCTCAAAAGAAGACAACCTTGTACGGACGTCCGAGGCACGCTGAAGTACAGAAAAATCGAAATGATATGTCTAGGAAAAGATTAAAACTTAAATTGATGCAGCAACATTAGCAAGCTACTTTTTGACCAAGATCAGCCCATTTTGACCACGTTGTGCTTTTGTACATTAAATATTAACAAAGAGATCCTTTATTTTATTTTACCTAAATTAACTTCCCCAAATTTAACATAACACGTGAACCGGCGTCAGCATCGTTTACGTGTGTACTTTCAGTCCAACGAGGCAGCTGATCTCAGTGATGCTCTTATTGAAAGTGCATGTGTTCATCACTGAAATCAGTTGCCGTGTGTTTGGAAGCAATGAAATCCTGCACACACACACACACACACACACACACACCTGCGACCTCTGCTGCGGAATCATATTGTGTTATCACAGGTCACATGAGGTACAGAGAGCTGGGGAGGTTAGAGGGAATGGAGGGAGTACAGGATTTAATACACTGGAAAAACCTTTCTCAGAGGAGGAACTGCTCTAAAGGCAGAGATATTTTAATTGGATAAATCTCAGTGAGAAGACTCACATTTTTTGGCTAATTGGCAATTTGTGTAAAAATATGGATGACATTCATGACCTTTAAGATACTGGGTGGTCAGGAGGCAAGCAAATTAAGCTCTCACCTGGATGTCATTGTGGCTAGAATTATATAGTAGGCTAGTAAGATGTGGCCAAGATACCGTACTATAAGGCTTCTGTTTAACTTTGCACAACCATAAAAAACTGTTAATGCGTGGCTCTGCCAACTGACATTCCACTACAGCAATGAGAAAACGTCTACCCCCAGAGCAGCTCTGCCTCTGAAAAATATTTGTACAAGAAAAACTCTAATCTCCTGGGGCTCAGAGTTGGCCAGATCACATCACGCTGCAATTTTCCGTCTGCTTTTTGAGGTCTTCCAGTGTGGCCTGGGCTTTGTCTTTCAGCTGGTCGATGTCCACATTCTGGATGTTGGACAGCTGGCCCAGCACTGACTGCTTGTGTGTTTCCTCCTCGTTGTCCTCAGCGATCATCTTGGCAAGTTCTGTGGGCAGCACCACGTCGTCCCCGGCTTGCTGGATTTGGGTCTCGTCTACCTCATTCTGAGGTGGACACACATGGACAAACAGATATGTATTTGACATATACCCACATCCAATAGGACAGGCAAAAGAAAGAATAAGCTCTTCCACGGCTTGGAAAATAGATGAAAATGTGATTTTCAGTCAAGTAATAACAAATATTAATGATAATAATACATTTTAAATAATGATGCTCAAGGTCACCTTAAATCACACAGTTAATAAAACAGTAACTTAAACAGTAACTGAAATGTGCCATAATGAAAGAGCATTGCTCAGCAATAGATTAAAAGTAGCATTAACATAGCAGTATTATTCTTATTGCCTATTTGAGAGATGGATTATAAAGGGAAGGATTATCTTTACTTTTTGTAGATTATTTGGAGATTTCAGTGAATTTACCTTTGGTAGTCTGTACTTTTCCCGGAAATGAGTTCTAATGGTGGCTCTCTCAGCTTTCTTCTGGGCATAATGAGCTTCTCGTTCTTTTCTGCAAGAGGGGAGGAAAAATATATTTTGGCCTATTTGCACAAGTGAAGCTTAGTTTCCAACCAGAAGTGGATATAATTTTTTTAATATGCACTTTTACTTAAAGGTAACATAAAATGCAAATGTTAACTCTAAGATACACATATTTAAAGTGGGTATACCTCTAAATATTACAGACAAACCAAATCTGTGGAAGAAAAATCATATTTCTTTATTGTCACATACAGTTGTATCTAAGCTATAAAAGCAACATAAGGCTTTTGCTGGATCTGGACCATGAAGGCCTTGGAGTCTAGCATTACCCTGTTTCCTCCTAACTCTAACTACAGGGCATACAGCGAACAGAAGGTGGAGCAGCAGCAGTGCTGCCACAGGGAGAAAAGCAAGACATGTTTTGCTTATACCCCCTATACCCCAGATGCATCATTCTGACAGTCCGGCATTCCTCTGAGGGATTTCAGTTTTCTCGGGTTGTGCACTACTAGATGCATGCTCATTACCACTCACACACTGTCAATCTGTCCTGTATTTAATAACTTAAGCTGTACAGTGTGGTCTGCCTGATTAGCTGCCTTGATGTTGAACACCCAAAGTCTGAAAAGGAAACCCTGAATAGAGTGAGTAACTCTGCAAAACATGCTACACCCAGTACATAAGAAGTATGGAGACATTTAAAAATATTTATCCCAGTGAGACTGAGTGTTGGTACTTGTCAAATATCTCTCTGTGAGCCTGCTTTCATTTGTGTCTTAAAACTCTTCCAAACAGCTCAGCAAACAGTATGTGAGGCCTCCAGCAGAGGGCAGGCAGTAGGCTTCTGGCAGTGCCTTTTCCACTCAGTGTCACTGGAATATTTATGGTTTCAGTGTAGTTCATAATTGTCCTCCATCAATTACTAAATTAGCTGAAATGCCTCTGACATTATGAGTTAACAGATATAATTCTTAACAATTTTGCATGTGCAGCCTGAGGCCAAAACGGAGCATGATTACAAGAACAAAAAGCAATACAAACATAAGCACCGTTGATGATTTTAATCAAAGCAAAGCTACAGTGAAAGAGGCTGCATTGCATGCCTAAAAGGATCAGATCAGCAGCAGCATCTAAAAGCAGAGGGACACTCCAGGACCAGCGGCATGGTTCACAAAGTGTTTGTACCCAATGTGTCAGGGGAAGGTTGTTTTATGTGGCGCTGCAGCATTCATGGAGGCGTCCATGTGAGTGTGAGTTCACTTCGTATCAACGTGAGGAGGCCAAACACCAAGGGGCCATGTGGCGCTCACTTGCAGCCAATGAGCAGAGCTTTGTGCCTTTCTATCTCAAGGGCATCAGATGTCCAGGGTTGTCTCTGTGACCCGAACACTGAGGGTAATAAAATGTGTGTATGTGACATGTCAGTATCACCAACCCACCCTCACAACCATATTCTGCCTCAGTCCGAGCAAAAATGAGCTTCCCAGTGAATGTTTAGCACCTCTGACTAATGACTCGCTTCCAATGAAGGTCACATTATGATGGGAGAGCATTAAGCATCTCATCATGCCTCCTATAGAGCTCAGCGGGCTGAGCTGAGTGTTAGTACTGCGAGAATTAGGACTTCACCTCCCACTCATTTAAAAAATGTCTACACATGGTGCTGTGAAACACTTTGGAAGTGTTTATGAAATGTGTTGGTTGATGATGGGGATGACACATTGGATAATTTCTTTTTTATAACAGGACAGAGCATGCATTGCTGTTTGGGTGCTAAATAAACTTGCAGACAAATACCATTAAAATCTATATTTTTTTTGCAAAAATCTGATCTGAATCCTTCTCCAGGATTATTTATAGCAGCTTATTATATGACCAATAGAGTGATGCAGAGTTCTGCTCTGAGGATCACATTAATCAATAGTGAGTTGCCATCTTCTGGGTGAACTCTGTTCGCCAAATGACCTTGTTGTTGCCTTATATTTTCCCTTAGTGCGCTCTGAAATTAAACTCCATGATAAATATAATAATTATACAACTTGTAAAGAATAAACTTTGGAAAGTGAGGTGCAAGGGGAAGATTTAACTTATATAAAGAATGAAAAAAGAATAAACTGAATCACAACTTTAAATAAAACAATTCAACCAAGAGGCAACATTTGATATATTTTCAGGCATCATCCCGTTTTAAACCACAAATATTTTGAGTAATAACTTCTGTATGATTTAATGAGAATGATGAAAGTCGGTTAAAAGCCGAAACTAATTGGTATTAGTGTTGGTTGTTTGCCCTCTAATAATCACCACTTTATTTACCACACAGTCTGCTTCATTATTCAGGCGCACGCACAGCATTAGGAACATTTTTCGCCACAGGCACGAATCCCTGTAGACATTTCCGTGGAAGAACGATTCCAGGAATCCCAAATTAAGACGGTGCTACACATTTTGTCGAAGCTAAGAGACAGAGAGCTCCCTGGGCGAGAGGAGCAGCTGTGCGAGGAGTGCTCATATTATTGCACTGGTGCGTAAAAAAGCGCGCGGCGCACTGGGGGCTTTCTGCTATTTACACACGAAAAAACACACTATTTAAGCATGCCACGTTTCCAACTCCTTCTTTCCTGACAAATTTTGCCGTTTTTTTTTTTTCCATTACAACTTTACAATCACAAACTTTAATCATTGGCTTACTTTTCCTCCTCTAACTGTTGCTGATATTGTTCAAATTCCTCTTGAGTCATCCCCTGCGCGGCAGCGTCTGATTTCTCCCCTTCGGCTTTCTCCTCCGTCAGTCCGCCTGTCAGGTTCTTCAGCTGTCCTCCCACCATGTGTTTTACCATGAAAGCCATGGCTGCGCTTTGGAGAGTCCTCTGTTTGATCGTTTAAGAAGTTGAAGTTGCGATGCGCTCTTGGACAGAGCGATTATGATGGACGGATATCAACCAAGTGACGTTCAAACGAGACGTCTTCAAGTGTCAGAATAGAGCTCGTAACTTTCAAAGGATCGCTGAGAGCAATCAAAGCGTAAAAAGTATGAAATTATTCCGACGACGCGTCGGAGACTGGGACTTTCAGCACCACTGGCCCTGGACAGCTCCGCGCCGAGAAGGATGGAGAGGGGCTGCTCAGCTATGAGTCAACAACTTTGGTGCTGAACTCTACCAATCCTGTGACTCCGTCCGCAGCCACCACTCCCTCCACCCAATCCCAGGCACCGCCGGACTCGGTGTGCGCTTGCACGGCGCGCGTCGGCATCGTGGGCTGCACGGGATCCCGTGATTCGCCGTCTGATTATAACTCGCTATGGATTCAGACAGATTTCCGGAGGGGCTGTAGGGGGGACAAACAACACGTGACAAGCCTCAGTATCTCCTGGCTGTTTTGGTGCCTCGGTCTCTTTCAGGGTCATCTGTGCGCTGGAGCCTAGTACACAGTTTGTCAACACACAAAGAGGGTATTAATTGCAAATTAGAGGAATGGCTGTCTGTTAACCGACGGCATTAGCTCGGTTTATTGGTCTAATCGCTTAGAAATGATGAGTCGTCTCTGGTAGAGTTTGTCTGATGCACATTAACAAGCTCCATTTCCAACAATATGAGAGGAAACTGAAATGATGGAGCCTGTGTGCAGTGCATGGGTAGATTCAGTGCCCTTATAAATACCCCTTCTACCTAAGATGTATCCACTGGAGTTGGGATCCTACACAAAATTTTGTCTCCATTGCATCACCATAATACTCCTGCACTGAGCCAAAGTCTGGCTAGTGAGTTTATAATATCAATGTCTTGTGCTTATTTGGCTTTCTATGGGATTTTCTGTGTTAGTGTGTCTTTGATGGGGTAGACAGGGTGAATAGTTTAACTTCCATCACCAGATAATGTGTTTTACTGAACGGCTGGTTGCTTCTTGAGGATACTGGAGATGACGTAGTGTTCATCTGGAAAGCCTACTTTCTAAAAATATGACCTACATGTGTGTGAGGAATACTTTAAATCTCTCTTCCTGTGAGATTTTTGACATCCAAAGTGTTCAAAGCAACTTTGATCACAAGTCAACAACTCCAGTGTCCTGATCCTCGCAGCAGTCTGACACCGAGCCTGGCCTACTTTTCCCATCCCTGTGGATCAGGAGAGACAGAGCCCGTCTCAGTGTCTTTTTGTCACAGGCTTAGCAAGGCCCTGTTAGCCTATACCTGCCTTGCTTAAAACCTCCTTCCAACTTCAAAGCTGCCATCGTTGAATAGATTGAAATGTAACACAGTGAATAAGATCAAAACTGTAATCTCTGTGAAATTGAATAAAAAGAAAGAATTTGCCTAACAAGCATGTTTCAACATCAATTTATATCCTTCGGCTTTTGATATCCAAACCCAGGGGATCTGTCCCAAGCACAGGTCCCAATCACTTTTTTTTTCTGGATTATCACTGAGCCCTGACTACAGGTGCTCTAGCAGGATCCAAGATAATATATGTTACATACACATAGCTCAGTGGTGAAATTCTTACATTTCAGTATGAATTTCAAGATGTCTACAGCCCTCTCTTGAGAACATGTGGTAGCTGTGCTTCACAGAACAATCACACAAGCCTGAAAAAAAAAAAGAGCCGAGGCGTCATGTTTACTGGCAAGTACAACACATTTAGGAGAAATACACCAGCTGTTTTCACACCATACTTGTGATGCTCTGTCATCACTGTTATCACAAGTTATGAAGACACGGAAAGACATTTTTCCTGTATTTTCTATTTTGTCCTGTTTGATGTTTGTAGTGTTTCTGTTTCTTTCCCCTTACATTTGCAGTTCAGTCAGCTTTGTCTATTTGCCACGATGCAAAAACATGTTTTTGGTGATTCTGAATTGTAGTGTGTGGTTGCTTGACTTTCTGTGTCAGCTCTCTGATAGACTGGTGATGCATATTCTTCCTTCTCCATGACCCTGATTTGGATAAGTGGTTAAGAAAACAGATAGATGGACTCAAGATGATTTGAATTTAATCCATAATAATCCATAATTACAAGTCAAGTTAGTTGGTTGTCTGTGGCAAATTGCACTCATCTTCTGTGACTGTAGCATTCGGAGAAGAGGAGACCCAAACCATGTCACCTAAATGCTCACTAATGCATAACAGAGCACTAGGATCCCCTCAGCGTAGGGGACAGCACTTCAATTTATGCCAGTATTAAAATTCAATTCAATTCAATTTATATTGCCAAATCACAACAACAGGGTACTTTATACAGTAAGTTAGAGACTACAGTAATAGACAGAGAAGCCCAACAATCAGATCAGACCCCCTGTGAGCAGCACTGGGCAACAGTGGAAAGGAAAAACTCCCTTTTAACAGGAAGAAACCGCCAGCAGAACCAGGCTCAGGGAGGGGCAGTCATCTGCTGCGACCATTTGGGGGTGGGGAGAGGGAAACATGACAAAAGCTAAACTGTGGAAGAGAGACAGAGATTAATAATAACTACTGATTAAAATCAAAGTGGTGTATAAACAGAGACAATAAGAAGTGAGTGAAAAAGAAAGACTCAGTGCATCATGGGAAGCCCCCAACTGCCTATGCCCATTGCAGCATAACTAAGGGAGAGTTCAGGGTCACCTGATCCAGTCCTAACTATAAGCTTTACCAAAAAGAAAAGTTTTAAGCCTACTCTTAAAAGTAGAGAGGGTGTCTGTCTCCTGAATCCAAACTGGGAGCTGGTTCCACAGAAGAGGGGCCTGAAATCTGAAGAAAGCTGAAGCCTGCAGTCTGAGAGCGAAGCACTCTGTTGGGGTGATATGATCTTTAAGACAAGATGGGGACCGATTACTCAAGACCTTGTATGTGAGGACAAGGATGTAAAATTCTATTCTGGATTTATCATCATTATCGGTATTTGATCCTGTCAAAATCTCCTTGACAAAACAGGAAGCAAAAATATGGTTGCTGTTTCAGTGAACGTGTCCCGAATCACAGGCTATTATCAAGCCCTTCACTTGCAAAAGAGTAACATTAAGAAGGAGCTAATCAGCTGTATTTGTTAAATAAGAGCATATGGAATTGAAATGAAACACTCCTAGTCAAATGGAGGAAAACAACATTACTCACAGTTCCTGATTTAAAAATAGACTCATGTTAATGCTTCCTGGCTCCTGCCGGTGCTCAGTTCATATTACTGCCTACTCAGATTTGACTGATGTTTCACTGTACAATGAATATCAACTGTTAAGGTCTTTGTAAAACCTGTATGACGCATACAGGTTTTACATATATAAAACATATGTACATTCACAGATTCTACACAGATGTTTATCGTAAAATTCATACATGGTTGCACACATTGTTCAAGCATCTGTGTACAAAGTCCAGCATCTATAGCGCAGAAAATAAAGAATGCTTTGGTAAAATGAATGTGGAGTAGGGATAGTAATCGGTCTTTCATTACAAATAAGAAGAAAATTTCAGGCAGCAGTAAGAAAAGGTTAGACAAGCGTGGCATAATGTGATTGTTGTGATCACGGTGTGAGCGAACATAACAGAACGCATCACGCCAGCTTTCGCCCAGTCACACTTCCAGTCTGGTTACACTTGATCTTTTAGGATTAGGAGGCTGTGTGGGATTGGGAGAGATGGGCTTATGTACACCATCACTCACGCTTGCTGATTCTCAGCAGCCGAGTGTTACACCTTTGTTTCTCCAGACAAGGGATTAGACTCATCAAACGAATGTGCCCTGCAGCAGACAATGTGCACATTCAGGGAATTTTTTAAATTCACACAGGCAGAGATGACGCCATTAGTAAGTCACTCGGAGGCCTGTCTTAAAGAAAGCTGTGGGCGTGTATGTGTGTATGTGGTGCTCCCCTTGTGAGATGACAAATATCAGACTAATCCCATTAGAAGTGCAAAGTGCTCTGTGTGCTCAGTGACAAAAGTATAATTTTTTTTTTTTTTTTTTTGTATCAAGAAAGAATCTGACGCCATTTGCAAGAATTTGTTTTTTTCTACCTGCATCAGAGATCCAAACAGACAAGTGGGGTCGCAGCAGCATGGAATCATATGGTGGGAAGGTGAGTCACCCCAGGGGAGGTGGTTTGATGCACCGCAGGCTGTCTAGGAGGTGTTGAACTACACCACATGTCAGCATGGCAGCTGTCCCGCCAGCTAACATCAACCACTTCCAAATGACATGAATATTATAGCCTTTCAAGAAACCATTTAAACGTGATTTTTAAATCTGCACTGAGCCCGATGTGTATCACTTTTAGCCATGCAGAAAATTTGGATTTCATTTGCTCAGGTTGTCAGAGATAGATATCTCCCTTTGGGATTTCTGCCTCTTCCCAAGTACAGTGGAAGCAGATGGAATTTTGTTTGTGGGGCTTACAAGAAAAAACAAAAAAACAACAACTAATAAACAAAACCAAAAAACAAAAATTCATTCATTAAAAACTGAAATGAAATATCTCTTTCCAGAAAATGTACTTCAGCTAGACTGGATAATCCATAGAACAGACTGCCAACCATTTTCAGAGGGACTGTTTCTTCAGTAGAAAGTAGTTCAGATGGAAACGGTTGACAGGGAAGTCTGTTGATTATCTGGGGTAATTGGGACACAGTTTTTGGAAAGAGGTGGGGATTTTTTTTTTTAAGTTTCAGACACCTCAAAAGAGATGGACTAGTCCATTTCCCCCTTTTATAAGATGGCAGAAATATTAGAGACCAAAACTTGAGCTGACACAGACTCAATCCCATATCTGCTTGTAACAATGCCACAAACCACAAAGGGTAAGTGAGAAGATATGGCCTACTTACACTCTTTCCAAGCATGTTTTGTCGTTAGTGAGCAAGATATTATTATAAAAATCGTTATGTGAGTCAGCTTCAAGTATTTTTTTCTATACGCTGAAAGGTTTTTTTCTTACAGTTTTACTCACATTACGAGGATGTGCCGTGTTGTGTGGATGTGAATGAAATGATTAAAATCAGCAGATGTATGCTCTCCTCTTTCATTTCAACCTGATGACAAAGTAGCCTTTGTGGGTTTACTCGAGTTCATAGTGTCCTTCAGATTTAACATGAATACTTTTGCACAGGCACAATGGGCAGGAAATGAGTCATTCACCGAGAAGCAAAATGCTGTATATTGATTACAAAAAGCTGAAAGCAGGAACCAAGACTGGAATTCTCATTACATATTGGCGTGGTTGAAAGTGTGAAAAAAAGCCGCTAAGAGACACACTCGGTGACAGAATTCACAGCAGAAAGAGGCGAAGATCAAATGTGAGAAAGATGAAACACAAATGTTCAGAGGATTCAAACTGAAATAGGTTGTGAAATTGAGTGTGAACAGAAAAAAGAAGACTCAAACTGTCTGCAGCTGCCTCTGAGACTGCAGATTAGAAAATTAGAAAGATAATTTATCACAGAGAGTGTGTAAAGTGTTGTGATTACTGCTATGAACAAGAATGTCATTTGCAGGCTCATAAAACTGTATTACATATTAAAAGCTGAAACGGTCTTTATACAAAGACAAGAGAGACCAAAGCACCAGCGACTTAAATAGCCTCACTAAATGATGATAGAGAATTAAAAGCAGGAGAACAAAACACGATTTCAACCCTGACAGTGGAAATTTAAAGTAACTCAGAACAAACAGGACCTCCTCCCCACCCCCACCCCGAGTCCAAGAGAGCATCCAGATCAAAACCCCACATGAAGCCATGTTGCCAAGGAAATAGCTGTCAGACGGGGTGGTTCTGAATGTCTAGCCAGTCCACAGCAACTCTGGCTCTTCCTTTCTGTATACTTTAGTGGTACAGCATACTGTGATATTTAAGACTATATAGAATTCACCACAAAATCTCAACTATGCGGTGTTCAGGCCTCTTATGTTGTATGTCACTCCATCAACCATTTAGCATCCTAAATGGTAGTTCAGATACCTGAACCACCTCCACTAGTTTCTGTTGATGTGGAGAAGTAGCAGCTCTACTCTGAGCACCTCACCCTTTGTTCTTAGGAAGTGTATTTACTCTGCTTGTATCCATGATCTCATCCTTTCAGTTACTATCCAGAGCTTGTGACCACAGGTGAGGGTAGGAATACACACTGACCAGTAAATTCATAGTTTCTCTTTCATGCTCACCTCTCTTCATTTATTAAGGGAAAGCCTAATAACTGGTTGCGCCATTCTTGGCCACAAGAACCGCAATCAAGCATTTGTGATAACTGGCGATGCGTTTTTCATATCACTGTGGAGGAATTTTGGACCACTCTTCTTTGCAGAATTGTTTTAAGTCAGCCACATTAAAGGGTTTTGTGTATGAATGGCCTGCTTAAGGTCATACCAAAGCACCTCGATCTGATTTAAGTCACACCATGGATGCATCTACTAAAAGTCTTGGATGAGTTTGAATCCCGGCGACCTTGACCTCAGGGTAAAGGAGAGAGGTCAATTTTCGGAACATTTTACGAACAATAGCTCAAGAACGACCTCATGAATCTCACACTGTTCAAGCTACACCTATCAAACTTCACACACTTGTTCACTGACTTTACTATAACCGCACCCCCCCACTCCACCTGATCTAAAACAGCTGAGCGTTGGCACCTACTCAGTAGTGCTCTTATTTTAATTCAGTCATACTGGATGGTTTTCAAGCATGAATGGCCTGTTTAAAAATCGTGTCAGTAGGACTTGAGTTTGGATTTTGACCAGGCCACTCCAAAATTTTCCTTTTTTTTTTTTTTTTTTTTTGAGAAATTCAGAGATGGACTTGCAGATCATTGTCCTGCAGTATAACCCACGTGACCTTGAGATTCTGGGCACAAACTGATGACCAGATATTCTCCTTCAGGATATTCTGGTAGAGAGCAGAATTCATAGTTCTATCAGTTACAGCAAGCCATCGAGGTCCTGAAGCAGCAAACACTACCATCACCATGTTTGACTGTTTGTACGATGTTCTTTTATGAAATGCTGTGTTAGTTTTCAAACCCTCCAAAAAAGTTCAACTTTTGTCTTGTCAATCCACAGAATATTTTCCCAAAAGGGAACATCAAGATGTTTTTGGCAAATGTGACACGAGCCTTTGTGTTCTTTTTGGTCTGGACTGTTTTTTTTGCCTTGAAACTCTTACTGTTGACTCATGAACTCTGACCTTAACTGAGACACGTGGGGCCTGCGGTTCATTAGATGTTGTTCTGGGTTCTTTTGTGACCTCCTGGATGAGTCATTGATGCACTCTTAGAGTAATTTTGGTAGGCCGGCCACTCCTGGGAAGGTTTAACAGGGGAGTCTTTTTCACACAGGGCCAGATAGGTTTGGATAACCTTTTTCCTATAATAAATGAAATCATCATATAAAAACTGCATTTTGTACATACTCAGGTTATTTTTGTCTAGTATTAAAATTTGTTTGATGGCCTGAGACATTTAAATGTGACAAATATGCAAAAAAAAAAAAAAAACCCTAAGAAATCAGTAAAAGGGCAAATACTTTTTTATGGCACTGCGTGTGTGTACGCACTCTGCACAAGTTTGAGGTCTGCAGTATGATCACAAATGCACATGTGGTTCTCTAAAATAACACCTAAAATGAGAGAGCAGTCAATTTTTAATTGAGTTCAGTTTTTGCTTTTTATTGGTGGAGCTTTGAAACTTTTTATTTCCACCTTGTACATGCCCTGCAGTACACACACACTCACATACACACCCGGGTGTGATTCTGAGAGTCGGTAATATTTCTGTTTTTAAATCATGCTTGAACAAGTGTTGCTACATCCCTGTATTGTGTATTTAACTTTGTTTTATTTTCTGTAAACCTGCTGCCAACCTGTTAAAGCCCACATCAAATGCCACCCCTATCTTTATATATACACAGATTAGCATTAACATTAGCATGCTCCACTTCTTTGCATTCAAATGCATGAACTTGCATTAGTATAAGTAGCTCTGCTGGGTTTAAACCTTATAAGCGTAGTGGCTTTATTGCCATGCTTGGCTACCGAGTAGAGTCATTGCAGAGTGAGGCAGTCTATGATTTCATCTGTGTGCAGCGAATGATTAAAAAAAACGACAGATTTAATTGTAGTTAAAATGACCTTTAGTCGCAGTTCTTATCCAAACCTAAAGTGAAGATGAATGCCAAACTGAGATATTAGCATGTTACGTAAGGAAAATAGTCATTTCATAAGTGGCGTGTTGGAGAGAGAGAGGATGGCAAGCAGCAAAGATCACAGGTCAGCTCTGAATTCACATTCTGAGCATATGGCTGGCTGCTAAGCCTGCTCAGGCACTGTAATATCTCTGCTTATTTCAGTTTTCTTTCCTCTCATGCTTCTTTACACCTCTCCTTCGCTGCTCTCACAAACTTGGTTTACTCACTGCCATTCCCCTCTTCTAACCCTTCCTTCTTATCCACCCCTCCTCCTTCCCCTTTCCTCAACCCCAGCGCTCCTTCAAATCCCTACCATCCTCCCTCCATCCCTCCCCCTTCCCTCGTCTTCCCTGCCTGATTTAGACCTCTTGCCTGAGAGGAACATCAGAGCACAATGGGTTAGTGCTGGCTGAGCTTAAATGGAATGAGAAAACCGGAAAATTCTCTTTCATGAATAGATGCAAACAATCAGCAGTGTGAGGGTGAACGGGGCAGAGGAGCATGAGCTAAACCAGGCTGGGTAAGTAAGAAGAGTGAGACGAGGATGGAGGAAAAATGGCTGCTGAGGTGGCTGA
Source organism: Archocentrus centrarchus (assembly GCF_007364275.1). NCBI lineage: Eukaryota > Metazoa > Chordata > Actinopteri > Cichliformes > Cichlidae > Archocentrus > Archocentrus centrarchus. Next base: position 30,389,244 of record NC_044348.1, read on the forward strand.
AGATGGGTGGAGGTCAGAGAAGAGGGAATAGGGAGGAGTGACTGATGAAGGTTTTTAATCCCAGTAGTCATTCTGACAACAAATTGTTTCCTGACATTTGCGACTTAATAATATATTAATAATATTCTGCACATAATCCCGTGCTTGTGTATGTGGCGTTTTTAGGGAAAAGGTCGTCAATGTTCACACAGGCCATCAAATGACATTTCATAGTGAGTTTCATATAAAGCTTTGAAAGGATTTTCTTCTTAATTTCTCTGCTCTTTGTTGTCAGTAGGCTATAAATAATATATTTACTTCCTGAGAAGGACTTTTACTTGAAATGGACTTAATGACTTTGCAGAAATATCGGTGAGATTTAGCATAGGTGCCGTTGAGCAGCGTTAAGGTGGTAAAACTCAGTCAAATCCTCTCACGTACGATAAATGTTCTTCTGTGTTACTGCAGCTTGTCTGTGTTTAATATATGCTTTCACCAGATTTAACTATGGCACCCTTTATTTGTAAAAAACTCAACACAACCATACAATAGCAACATGTCTCACAATTGTTTCCTTTTTACTCTAATGGGAACCATAATTCCCAAAAATGAGCATCATGTTTTGTTCAGTAAGATTTAAAACTACTGGGATCATGGGTCAAGGGAGGGCCATTTTTCATAGACTACTGGACAGTCAGACTTCTATTTGCAACCAGAGGAGTTCACTGTTAGAACTAATAGATGTGTTAAAATCACAGGTTTTAAACCCTTTGACTTCATCGCACCCAGCATACATGCTATGCTATCACCTGTCAGTGTGTCGGACTCACCCAGGAGTCTATATAAGGCCTGGTAGGCCTTTTACCTCCTTACCATCAGACAGAGAACAGATCCCTGTATTTTCACCTTTAAAGACAATGGAAATATCAAAATGGTGGATGCATTTGTGATGTTATCCTAATTGGTTTAATCCCTTCAGCAACTTGATAGTAGCATGATTTGATTTGATAATTATTTGTCCTTATTTTGATGTATAGAAAAAAAAATCATCCACCCATTAAATCTACCTAATCATCATTAATTACCAGAAATGAATCCTTTTGAATGACTTTTTCAATCCTTTTTAAAAATGTGCACACCACATCAGATGTTCTGTGAGCCAGCACAAACATCTTCACTGCAGGTTTTTTCATTCGCTTTAAGGCACTTCTGAATTTGGATTTCAGGCCTGAGAGTCACATGCACCTTTATATTCAGTTTATATGTAGAACACACATTTGAAACAGTTGCTAACTGGTATTATCACTTGGCATTTGCAAACTTTAGATGACTGAACAGTTAGCTTTTGAAGTCATGTACATTATTGTGCAAAAGTATTGAGGCACTGCTCATTTCATTATCCACTGCTCAAAAAAATTAGAGGAACACTTTGAAAACACATCAGATCTCAGTGGGGGAAAAAAGTTTTTTTTTGCTTAAATTTAATTGCAGCAACTCAAAATGGTGCTCAGTAGTTTGTATGGCCCCCACACGTTTGTATGCATGTCTGACAATGTCGCGGCATGCTCCTAATGGGATGGTATTGGATGGTATCCTGTCCTCTCAGATCTGGACCAGGGCATCGCTGAGCTCCTGGATGGACTGAAGTGCAACCTGGCAGCGTTGGATGGAATGAAACATTATGTCCCTGAGGTGTTCTATTGGATTTTGGTCAGATGCGTGTGGGGGCCAATCAATGGTATCAATTCCTTGTTCCTCCAGGAACATGAGGCTGGGCACCAGGAAGAACCCATGACCCACTGCACAACAGAGGGTCTGACAGTGGGTCCAAGGACTTCATCCTGATAGGTCAGGGTGCTGTTGTCTAGCTTGTAGAGGTCTGTGCACCCCTCCAGACCATCACTGACAAACCACCAAACCGGTTGTGCTGTTAAAGGCAGCATAAAATTGTCCACGGTGTGTCCAGGCCCTTTCATGTCTGTCACATGTGCTCAGGACAAACCTGCTCTCATCTGTGAAAAGCACAGGGCACCAGTGGTGGACCTGCTAATTCTATTATTCTATGGCAAATGCCAGTTGGACTCCACAATGCCAGACAGTGAGCACAGGGCCCACCAGACAATATTAGGTCCTCAGGCCACCCTCATGAAGTTTATTTCTGATTGTTTAGTCAGAGACATTCACAGCAGTGGCTGCTGGAGGTCATTTTGTAGGGCTCTGGCAGTACTGTTCTTTCTTGCACAAAGGTGCAGATTCCAGTCCTGCTGATGGGTTAAGGGACCTCCTACGGCCCTGTCCAGCTCTCCTAGATTAACTGCCTGTCTCCTGGACTCTCCTCCTGCCATCCTGTAGGAGCTGCACTACAGGTGAACATTTCAATTATTATAAATTGAACGTTTTAGTCTGTTTCCAGCCTATTTATACTGTACAATCCACTAATTTTCAGTCATGTCCTTGAAATTTGAAAGAAGAAAGAACACAGTTGTCCTCCTGACAGATACATTTTGCTGTTTCAACCAAATTCATTCTGCAACAGTATGCCATATTGTCCCGTACCCACAGATATATAAAGTATCGTTTTCAAAGAAACGGTCAGTTTGCTGACTCCATCATTCCTCTGTGTTTGTGCCGCTTTGCTTAGCAAAACAAACCATTGAGGCCTCCAAACATAACAACAAACTATGCCATTTGTTTGCACTCTTGTGCCCTTCACACATTTTCTATAAACCACTGAACAGGTTAACATTGTTAGTCTGATATTTTAAACAGTGGCTCCAATCACATTTTATGATTAAACAGTGCTGTGATTTAGGTTTGTTGGGTTAATATTAATTAAAAGGTTACAGGACCTTTGCTGCTATAGTTACAATAATTGCCACATTGTTGGGTTAGCAAATGATCATGTTCTTTACCTTCAGCTATTATGCTTATGTCCATATTTTTATTCTTGCACTATAATTGAATTCCTTTGCAGGCAAAACTACAAAAACTGTGTCTTTGTCCAACAACTCGTGGATCCAACATTCAGTCTCACCAAACTAGTTTAAATAAATATTTAAATAATGAATCCTACCAGGTTCAGGTAAAGCTCTCTATATTTTCAGAGTCTAACCACATTTAAAACCACGTCTCTGTGGTGACATACTGATGTTTTTTTTTTATGGCAACCCAACTTTTCTTCCTCCTACACACCTGTCACTCATTCAGGGTTTGCAGAGATTTTGAACCAGTTTCATGTCAACCAGCAATGATTGGTTTGCTAGATTTCAAGAGGTGAGCACCAAAGACAGAGTGAGCTACAGCAACCAGAAGTATGATGGAAAAACTGTGCAAGTAGCCAAAAAACAAAACAAAACAAAACACAACAAAAAGCTGAACAATGGCCCCGATAAACATAGAATCACTGGTGTGGGTTTTCCTTGCTAGAGTAGAGACTGATGACACATGGGGATGGAGAAGACTTTGTAGCTAATTTACACTACCTTATTATTCTCGTAGAACGGTGAACATTTTATATTTGTCATAACTTAGCAGTCTTATATACTGCAGGTTCTTCTGTAGCTCAGTTTGATTCACAACACTGCATCAGCAAATACAGATTGCATGTTAATTCCAGGTGCAAATGGAGCATCAGTATCATGTAACTTTCTTTCACTTTGATCTGTTTGCATTCATTTTTGTTTAGCAGCATCGAGATTGGAATAGCTGCTAAAATTTGGTGCTATCTTGATTTCAAGTTACTGTGTGGTTTCTGTCTGCAAAAAAAGTTCTACAAACCCACAGTGCAATTCTCAGTAGATTCATTACCCATTATATAGCCTGCTGTGTGCATACCTTATATCCCCTGTGATGCATCATGCCATATCTTTTTGCTACATCTTGTCATCTTGTTGTGACCCTGAGGTCTGCCTGAAGCACTCCATCTGTTTTCGGCACAGTTGCAGCTTTGTTTCTCTCTCTCTCTCTCTCATATACTGGCAGACAGGTAGACTTCAAAATTCTCACAGATGCAAACAATTCTCAACAACGTCATCTAGCTACAGCAGCTATGAGGGAGGTGTTGGTATTCAGATGTGCACACAGACACATACATTTATCCAGCTCCCCACATGCGCCGCCATGCCAGCAACATGCATCCATTTCTCCCTGTTACATAACCCCCCCTCCCCAACCTGCACAAAGAGAAGTTATGACAGGAGTTATGACCCCCAAGTCTGTAACACACGTCTCTCTGCTATTTCTCCCAGAAACACACTCACACATACACGCAGGCTTTGCTGTCGCTGAAACGATGTTTCCCAGTGCAGCATCACATGCACATGAGTCACAGTAGAACTCAGCTTGTTCTTATATTCAAATAAACACAGTCTTGGTGTGTTTACACCATGAGCACCAACTCCCATAGTCCAACCTCAAAACCTGCACTCTGGCCTGGTGTTACTCAGGCCTGCTCCGTCTAAATGGGTGAATTCTGGGATTCAGAGCCCCCCTCCAAAAAAAAAAGAGAACAAGAGGCAAAGGACAAAGTATCTGCCCTGGGAATGAAAAAAATGTCTGGACTTTTTGAGATCCTTATGGCAAAGATGTGCTGCTCAGAGCCTCTACAGCTCTCACTGTCTGCCACACTGACCCAGCTTCCGCCAAAATATCCTCACTGCCCAAGTGTGTGTAATTGTTTGCCTTTGCTTGTAGCCTTTGTCTGTCCATTCACTGGAAGCTTTCAAGCGCTCATGTTTACATAGTCCCAGTGGACACGGCCAATCTCTGAGCAGCTGAACCACAGCAAACACGATGGAGTTTGGACAGATACGAGTGGAGGTGGAAGATTCCTATATGTGATGACGTGGATTCACACAATAACAGCTCTCTGTCTTATCTGTGTGTTACGGTTTGTTTCTATTGAAGCAAAAAAAAAAAAAAAAGAAGTCTTTAGTTTGTTCAGTTTTGACCCTAAACATTTTTTTTGCGTACCGTCAGCATTGAGTAAAATGTCAGCATCCTAATATATGCTGTAACTAAGAGCATCCTCTCCCCCTCCCTCTCTGCATCTCTTATAAACAAACACCACTGACTTCCTCACAGAGCTTGGGACAAACTCCTCTAAGCTCGCCATCCCTGATGACCTCATCTGATCTCGCCCCTCACACATCGCTGCCTCTGAATCCTAGTTATCCGTAGAGGCCTCATATCTGCACCAAATTCACACACACACACACTGATTTAATGAGAGGCTATGTTGTTCCCCATGTGCGGAGGGAGTATGAGTCAGTATGCGTGTCAGTGTGCACATGCACTATGGTGGGTGGAGGTGGGGCTAAATCGTCCTCATCCTGTCACTTCCTCTGTTCCTCTGTCTGCACAGGTTGTGGAACGACTGCACTGATAAACAACAGACTATGTACATAGGTTATAAATCTTGTGACAAATCAATCAGCTGCTGCTGTTTTTCAAAAAGATTTGCAAAGTCTGGTGCCAAAACACCAGATTTAGCCAAAGTACAGCAGACCTCATTGCTTTGATTTGTACATCAATAAGCAATTGAAGTGCAATAATTAGACTATAATTATAGATTAATTATAATTATAGAGTAGGAACTACAATTTTTTTTGGATTATCATGACCAATAAATTGATTATTGCCCATATCAAATGGAGCACACTTTCAAGTGAGGCTTCTGCAAGAGTAATTCATTAAAGGTTCTCTGAGTAGCATCCAGAAAACAGTTGATATTGATGACACTGTTAAGTAAACATACATCACCCTGTCCTGCTTGGTTATGTTGCACTTTTCTATATAGTCTATGTTATGCCCATTGTACCATGATTTAGAGACCAGCACCAGTACAATTCAGTTTCATTTTAGTTTCATTTATATGGTGCCAGTTCACAACAACAGTTGTCTCAAGTCACTTTATATAGAAAGGTAAAGACCCTACATACTATATTAGAGAAAGATCAGACGATTCCCTATGAGAAGCACTTGGCGACAGTTGTAAAGAAAAACTTTTTTTTTTTTTTAACAGGATGAGACCTCTGGGAGAAGCAGGCTCAGGGAAGGGCAGCCATCTGCTGCTACCGGTCAAGGGCTGAGGAGAAAGAGACTAGAGAGGAAGAGCACAGACAGACCACAAACTACAAACAAAATTGCACTTTCCCTTCATTTGCCAATCCCTTAATAATGAATATGATCAAGATCATTAAAATAATTTCAGTATAAAAAAAATCTTTACAGTGTCAAAGTTATCCTGTAATGTCCACAGACCAGAATAAGTTATATATCATGAATGTTTTATGCAAGCCTGTTTACTTACAAAGAAAAATGACCCTGAAGGTCTGTGGTTATTAAAGTACTGCAATTACTGTGTGGTATTTTTGATAAAACATGCTTTGCTATATGGATGAGGGCCTTACAGAGGTTTATTAAATCTCTGTCTTAACAGTCATTTATCTGCTCAAAGTCCTACCATTAATTAATGCTTCAATCTTAAATATGATCAATCTATCTTTATTAATTGGCTACATGCCGCAGGCTTTTAAGGTGGCAGTAAACAATTTCTTAAAAAGCCATGACTTGACCCAGCTGTCTTAGTTAATTATAGGCCAATCTCCAACCTTCCTTTTCTCTCAAAAATTCTTGAAAGAGTAGTTGTAAAACAGCTAACTGATCATCTGCAGAGGGTTTATTTGAAGAGTTTCAGTCAGGTTTCAGAATTCATCACAGTACAGAAACAACATTAGTGAAGGTTACAAATGATCTTCTTACAGCCTCTGACAGTGGACTCATCTCTGTGCTTGTCCTGTTAGATCTCAGTACCGCATCCAATACTGTTGATCTTAATATTTTATTATAGAGATTAGAGCATGCCATACTGTAGGTATTAAAGGTACTGCACTGTGGTGGTTTGAATCATATCTATCTAATAGACTCCAATGTGTTCATGTAAATGGGGAGTCTTCTTCACACACTAAGGTTAATTATGGAGTTCCACAGGGTTCTGTGCTAGGACCAATTTTATTTACATTATACATGCTTCCCTTAGGCAGTATTATTAGAAAGCACTGCATCAGTTTTCATCGTTATGCAGATGATACTCAGCTTTACCTATCCATGAAGCCAGATGATGCACATCAATTAATTAAACTACAGGAATGTCTTAAATACATAAAAGCCTGGATTACCTCTAATTTCCTGCTTCGAAATTCCAATAAAACTGAAGTTCTTGTACTCGGCCCCACAAACTTTAGAAACATGGTGTCTAACCAGATATTTACTCTGGATGGCATTACTTTGGCCTCCAACAACACTGTGAGAAATCTTGGAGTCATTTTTGACCAGAATATGATCTTCAATGCACACATTAAACAAATATGTAGGACCGCTTTTTTTGCATTTGCAAAATATTTCTAAAATTAGAAACATCCTGTCTCAGAGTGATGCTGAAAAGCTAATTCATGCATTTATTTCTTCTAGGCTGGACTATTGTAATTCATTATCAAAAAGCCTTCAGTTGATCCTAAATGCTGCAGCAGGGGACTGCAGCATTTTGACGGGGACTAGAAAGAGAGAGCAGATTTCTCCCATATGAACTTCTCTTCACTGACTCCCTGTTAAATCCAGAATTGAATTTAAAATCATACTTCTTACATACAAGGCCTTGAATAATCAGGCCCCATCTTATCTTAAAGACCTCATAGTACCATATCACCCCAATAGAGCACTTCGCTCTCAGACTGCTGGCTTACTTGTGGTTCCTAGGATACTTAAGAGTAGAATGGGAGGCAGAGCCTTCAGCTTTCAGGCCCCTCTTCTGTGGAACCAGCTCCCAGTTTGGATTTGGGAGACAGACGTCCTCTCTATTTTTAAGATTAGGCTTAAAACTTACCTTTTTGATCAAGCTTATATTTAGGGCTGGATCAGGTGACCCTCAATCATCCCTTAGTTATGCTGCAATAGGCCTAGGCTGCTGGGTCTCTTCCACAGCATGTCTTTTGCCCTCTTGCCCTCCCCTTACCCCCAACTGGTCACTCCCCTCCCTGAGCCTGGTTCTGCTGGAGGTTTCTTCCTCTTAAAAGGGAGTTTTTCGTTCCCACTGTCGCCAAGTGCTTGCTCATAGGGGGTTGTTTTGAATGTTTGGGTTTTCTCTGTAATCACTGTATGGTCTTTACCTTACAATATAAAGCGCCTTGAGACGACAGTTTGTTGTGATTTTGAATTGAAATTAAATTGAAGGGTCATTTCACGTGAATGACAAACATTTTTTTACCCACTACGAGGTTTTTTTTAAACATGTAAAACACTTCTTTTTATGTGAGCGTGCACAGAGCCTGAAGTAGAAAGTTGTTGGTTGGTGGCTGGCTAGTGGGTATAAAAAATGTTTCTTGTCATTCACGTGAAGTGACCCTTTAAGGAAAATTACGCTAACACTGAATTTCTCTCTTCTTTGACAAGTGAGCCAGGTCTCTCTACCACTCACCCAGAACAGCACAAGGAGTAGTTACATAAGATCCTGTATATTGGTAAATGAGTCTGCCCAATCCCCCACCCCTCCACCCCAACAACATGAGGCCGGCTTTGATGAAACCCACTGAAAACAGCTCATATGCTCTACTGAATCAAGCCCTCACCCCACAGGCAAACTCATCATCTCCATCTCTGCTGGAGCGCTAACGTCTCTTCCTCTCCTCCATGTGAGACCTTAGCTGAATTCAATCAACTCTGGCTCAATCAGAGCGTCACTGCACCCATCACAGCTGAAGGTGAAGGTAAGGGTAGCTCCTGAAGTAGGCCGCTGACATCTCAGGACTCAAGGCTAAACGCCAGATTCATGTGACAGGCTGCCTGAAGACGTTAGCATTGGTGGGTGTCATGGATCTCGCCAAAGCTATGGCCTCAATGCCACGTGACTTGTAGGCTGCATAGATGTTTCCCTCCCAGCTAGACGTGTCCGTCACAGCTTGTCCCCACTAACCTTGAGACCTGTCACAGTCCAACAATGCACACCTGCCGATACATCACAAGAAGCACAGCAGTTAAATAAACACCAAAGACAAAAGAAAACGCTTTGGTTGAGTTAGCTATACAAATAATTACTACTGAAGAACTATAACAGTAAATTATGTAATTGAAGTAATACATTTTTCACTACAAGACACACCAATCATGTAAACAAGTTAAGAACATGGGAAAAAGGGAACAAAAGATTAATTCACAGTGAAATTCTAAGAAGATAGATGGAAATCTGCACAGTTTTCCTTGAAAGTTCCCTTCTCCACTGAAGGGCAGGCGGGGCAGGATTATAGTTTTGCACTGTGCATCATGGATGGCTAACTTAACGTCTGTGTGATGCTCCAAGGAGCAGCGCAGTGTCTAAAATAGGCATCATATACTTACAGTACAGCACAGGGAATTTGACGTGGCTGCATTTTGGACTTTAGATGGGTCAGCTGGAACAGACAGCTACATGGCACACTGGATACCCACGAACCTTTCGAGTATCTTTCCTTTTTTTTGCAGACGGAACATTTCAGACTTAAATGTTCTTGTTTGCGGTTTGATGGTCAGATATGTGTTATTTGTATGCTAAAAAACAAAGGACTCGTATGCACAGAGATGCTGTATGTAATGTGATTGACAGCCGTGCTTTCACGGCCTTTCTTGTCACATGTTATCAGAGATGATGGAAGCTCTCTCTCTGTCTCTTTCTTGCCATTTTCTCCAAATTCTTCCTCAAGTCTAAAGATAAAAATTTGATCAATCTCCTGCCGTCCTCCTTCAGGATACAAATTGTTCTTGTATCCAAATGCACAAAGCTTGATGGCTGAAGTAATGTATCTGCAACAGTTTCCTGTGAGTAAAGATCTATTTTGACTGCCGATGTCCCAGGGTAGTGATTCAACCTGTCGAGAACGAGCTAGAAGACAAGCTGCAAGAGGACATGATGTGTTTTAAGAGGATCATAGTGGAGTAAAAGCAACTGTTTGCAGCTGACATGAGGACTGGACTGTCAGAAAGGGATTTGTAAGACTCGTGAAGCTTATTGGATTCTAAGAAAAAATATTTTCACATGTAGATTGTTGAAAAACCTGAACTGTGAAACATGGATGAAGCCCCCCTTTAATTCCTGTGAGTGCTGTCTAATGTAGCTGCAAATGGCCACTCTAAGTCTCAATGTGTGAATGTGGCGGCAGCAGTTAGTTCATTTTAATCTTTAATAATGAGTTTTCAGGTAAAGTGCATCACTTTCAACTTTGTGAACCTCTTTCACCTCACTCCTTCCAACTTACGCTGTGGTCACAACTAACACTCCCCTCTCTTTAAGGCAGCGTAGAGTTAAAATGAACATTCTTGGGAGCCACGTGAGTCATGCAAGACATCACTGCCTACGTCTGTGTGGGGGGGCTGATGAGTAATCCAGCTTGGACTCAGGCAGGAGGCGAGCTTTTGAAGCCAAGTCTCAACAGAGTGGGGAAATATTAAAGCACAGACCAGGGTAAACACACCGCTAATGCAAGACTAATGAGAGTAAAGGAGTCAGTAAGTGACCTTGGACAAAATCTGAATGTACAACATGGATTTGGTCACATCTGGGGGTATCGCATCTCACTGTCTGAGTCAAATAATGTTATAATAGGATTGTATTACAGACAACTGGACAGGAATAAACTCTTGACTCATCTGATCAAAATGTCACCCCCACCCCACAAAAGCGGTGATGTAAAACTGGCCTCAGGCTTCAGGAGCAGCAAAGGTTGGGTGTAATTCTTTGGTAAAATGTATCAGTGAACTGAGGTGACACGGGTCAAATGGCAGCGTCACGCCACACTCTAATCACACCAAGACAGGATGAGCAAGCAGCAGTCAGTACTCAGTGATCTGCCATTAAAGCAAATTTGAAATTTTGATTTTAGGCTAATTTATTTTTCAAGAATTCATTTATTTTTAATATTTAGGGATTCAGCTGATTTTTTTTTTTATCTGGCATTCTTGGGGTTTGTCGATGGCCTTTTTCACCATGTCGTGATACTTTTTAAACCAAACAATCAGCCTGCTAATCACGATAGCAGCCTGCAGAGTGATTGATAATGAAAATGGTCCTTTATTTTATTAAACTGTCAGTTTCAGCCCTGGAGACAAGAAAATGTTGGGTATTTACTGTTTGTTTTGGTTGTGAATAATGAGGATGCGCATAGAAGATTCCCAAAATGCTGCAGAATAATTGCAATCATAATCACTGCAGTTCACAAAGTGATGAGGGTGGCTATAATCATACAATTAGGCAGTATCTACCAGACAAAAAATGCACACACACACACACACACACACACAAACAAAGGCAGAGGTAGCAGTATGCTATGATCATCAACAACATGATTAGAAATAGATGTTTTCTAATGCTCACATTATTACAGTGTCCACACAAAACACTCTCTAATAAAGCAGCTGAAAAGTACAGAATAAGGCCCACAGCTCAGCACAGGAATACAACAGCACTGCCACTGAAGCAGTGATCCATTAAATTAAGAACACAATGGGGCAAAGTGGGAGGGTCAAGCGCTACCACGAGTGCACTTTATGTTAGACGTCAAGTATACAAGAGAATGGGGAGTCATCCATATGGTCACGTGGCAAAAAGGCTACTGTATACCATTTTTTTTTTTTTTTTTTTAATACCATGGAGAACATGTGAGCCCGCTAACAGCTTGCTTTGCTGCGGCTACGTGATTATACATGTCTGTTCACATGTGAGTTGCCACAATGCATCAATTTAATTAATGTGAATGTGCTCGGAGCAGCCCGGAGTCATTCCTGCCCACGGTAGAGGGGCTGTTATGTCACTCAGACACACAGAAGGAAACACATACAGTTATTTAGAGACATTTTCCTGTCTATAAATGTCAAAGAATGTTATTCTTGTAACATCCAAGACACATCTCCGCTCATTTGTTTTACTTGGTGAACCACTCCTGCTTCATTTTCCTCTTATTTTCATTTTTGGAGCCGTTTCTGTGAGGTAGTGTGCGCTGTAGAGCTGCAGCTGCTGAGCCACACACTGACTTCTGGCTGCATTCATTAGCTCCTGTGCTTCTAGGAGGATCTGGCTAACAGCACTGCACAGGCTTTCAGTCCTCATCTGTGTCTCTCCTCCCCCTGCCCTCCTTGCCAGGCTACAGGAGTAAAATTCAGACTGTGTGTGTGGTCACCCCCATGGGTGCATGGGGAGATGAGGTGGGAGCTCTCAGAGCGCACACGGCAAGTGGCCTCTTCTTAAAATGTTGTAAAGCACACATTTGTAATTGCAAACAAAGGAAAATCAGTCTAGATGCCAAAGCTAACATTTTTCAAGCTTTGGAAGAAAACAGCAGAGGGGATTTCAGACACGTTGCTGCAGGAGTGAGCTGATGTCCTCCCCGACCTCAAGGCAGTCCTTAAATTACAAACATCCACCCAAAGAAATCCAGTAATACAACTGTGAACATACAGTTGTGACAAGCCTTTGACTGGACGGTTTTATTTGCAGTCTCCCAGGCATTTTGTGAACCTTAACATTACTTGCGGCTGACTGCAGCTCCTCATGTGTCACAATAGTTTACGGTTTGTCCTCTGTGGGTGCTCGCAAAGTCACAGAAACAAAGCCTGGGTCATTTGTGAGGGTGGAAAACTCGAAAGACAGAACATTCATTTTCATTTCCAAGTCAGGAAATTGTTCAGACGTCGTCTCCTCTTCAGTTTATCATTACATCTCTGCAACTGTCACACCAGGCGTGTCAACATGGTTTATACAGTTATTTTTATTTATTTTATATTTTTTAAGGATAACAGAATATTTAACAAGCTAATAATTCTATCTGTAAATACTGTTTGGAATCCAGGGTGCTCCTATTAGTTTCTGGTAGGTCCTGTATGTTCCTTACAGGTTTTGTATAAAAAAAAGGTGCTGTGTCTTGTTTGTCAAGCACACCCACTGCAAATGGTAGACAAAGACGTCATCTGCTCAGGCAGCCTGCCACCCAGCCTGCTCCTCGTCTATAAAAAGTGATAACAAACTCCTACTTCTGAATGACAGCAAATGTCAGACTATAACTCTGACTCACACTGAGGATTCATCAAACCTCACATCATCTGCCAGGCGCCAGGCTGTCAGGAGAGAAGAGTCTTTCAAGCTGAACCAGCAAACTTTGCACACTAGCGTCTCCAAATGGCAGCGAGTCGTCCATGGAAACTATTTGAACTTCAAAACCCACAAATCCTGTGAGGTGACGTCAAGTAAACTAGACTCCATTTGTTCGTGTTTACCGACCCAGCCAGCATGCTGAGATGACAAAAGGTCTAATTTTAGTACGTCTCCCCTTTCTCTTCCAGGAGTTGAAATATTTTGCTGCACATTTATGTTGATACGTGATATAATGATTGTTGTGAGGCCTCGATTTGTTTCTGTTATGCAATCCCACTAACATTTCAAAACATTGCATCTCAAATAGGACCTTGCCACATTGGTGCAAATCACTGAGCAAAACAATCATAACTCTCATACATTGCCAAAGTCACACAGTTTCTCACAGCTTTCATACTACTGGATTAGCGGTGAGCAGACTTGAAAGGTATCCATTTTGTTCACCGCGAACTTTAATATCTCATATTTCATTTGGTTTGGTTCAGGTGTCACCACAGAGAATATAAAACATGGACTTAGCTTCCGGATCTGAAAAGCAAAGTGCTTTAAACCTGTATTCATTTAATGGCCACTAGAGGTGAAAAATTCCATCAATCCATCCATTTTCTCCTGCTTATCTGGCACCAGGTCACAGGGCAGCAGTCTAAGCAGAGAAACCCATACCTCCATCTCCCCAGCCACGTCTTCCAGCTTATCCGGCGGAACAACACAAGGCGTTCCCAGGCCAGCCAAGAGATATAAACCTCTCCAGCGTGTCCTGGGTCTACCCCAGGGCTTCCTCCCAGTATGACATGCCTGGAAAACCTCACCAAAGTGGTGTCTACATGGCATCCTAGTCAGATGCCCAAACCACCTCAATTGGCTCGTTTCGATATGGAGGAGTAGCGGCTATACTCTGAGCCCCTCTCGAATGACTGCACTCTTCACTCTCACCCTATCTCTAGTGGAGAGCCCAGCCGCCCGTTGGAGAACGCTAATTTCTGACACTTGTTTCCGTGATCTTGTTCTTTTGGTCACTAACCAAAGCTCGTGACCATAGGTAAGGGTAGGGACGTAGATCGACTGGTAAATTGACAGCTTTGCTTTTACGCTCACTGCAGCCCCAATCCATTTGTCAATCTCCTGCTCTTCTCTCCCCACTCTTGTGAGATACTTAAACTCATCCACTCGGGGCAGCAGCTCGTCCCTGACCTGGAGTGGGCATCAGAGACAAAGGGCGGCTCTAACAGAGTCCAACACCCACTGGAAACAAGTCCGACTTGTTGCTGGTAATGCGGACCAAGCTCTAGCTGCAATTGTACAGGGACTGAATGGCCCATAATAATGAGCCAGATACCCCATACTCCCATTGCACCCACCATAAGATACCCTGAGAGATGTGGTCAAATACCTCCTCCAAGTCCACAAAACACATGTAGAATGGATGGTCAAACTCCCACACACTTGAATATCCTTGAGAGGATAAAGAGCTGCTCCAGCGTTTTGCGACCAGAACAAATCTCATCTTAAATCTCATCCACCCCGGGGGCCCTGCCACCAAGGGAATTATTTAGCTACCTCAGTGACCTCACCCTCTGAAGTCCCACGGGCTGACCAAGCCTGATAGGACTCCTTCTACAGCTCGATGGCTCCCTTCACCTCCAGCGTCCACCCTCTGGTTTGGGCAGTAATGCCGTGACAGGCACCAGCAGCCACTTTGGTGTCAATGTGGTTTGTACACTTTAAAATACAATTAGACATTTTTACTTTTACAAAAAAATGGTTGTAAAAGAACTGCCTCAGAACAATTACATAAAGTTAAGATGGGGAGTTCAATAACTTTTGTTTGTGTGTGTGTGTGTAACGTTGAACATTTAGCCTGAACAGGACCACTTTCTGGAAGTCATTAATCGCTACGGGGTCGGTGGGCTGTTGCTAGCTAAACTTGGAAACCGCATCACACATCCACAACAATCAAAGCCCTGACACAGCATATCTAAAGTAATGATCAGGATAAAACTAATTTAATCAACATTTTTACGAGCCGTTATGCTTGCCTCTGCGGAAGCATTTATTCTTGAGAAAAATCTAATTAAAATCAAATTATTTAATGAAACAAATGCGCAGGTGAAAAGTTCAGATAACTCAGTGCAGGCAGGTAAACTTAAAAGTACTAATTCAGTTTAAGGACTACACAGTTTTCAGCTCAGAGTAAAGCACCTGGAGCGGTCGATAAGTATTCAGTCTGTTTACCATATCTAAATTTTTAGCAGCTAAATGTGTTCACCATTTAGTCACTAACTTTGTGTTTAGTGCTCAGCAGGTGGCATAGAGTGAGTCAAAGAAAAAGTATAACTGAAACACAAAAGTCGAAACATAGCAATGAATTTAAAATGCTTCGAAATGAGACTTTAAAAGCTTCACAGGCCAAAGGACCACTGCAACGCTGAGTGATAATTTTATGTTAATTTGGTGAGTCTCACTATTAGTGACTTAGCCCACATTCAACACATTCATCTGAAGAACTGTTAGTATGCTTTAAAAGGAGCGTCAGCTAAATTGTACCCTTGTCTCTGATGACCAGCTTTCTTTGTGATTTAGTATTCCATCTCTGTGCTGCTTTAATGGTTTTTCCTCATTTATTCTTTGCAGATTTACAGCAGACGAGAGAGGAATGCAGGTAGGAACGTTGCTACGTATCATAATAATGACTCCTCACAGGGGCCAGAGGGCCCTTCACCCTCTCCTTGTTGGGATGTGTGTTGGCACATTCCCCCCCCGTGGCTGGTAACCAGCAGGCCGCGGGCCCAGGGCATAGGGAGGTGAAATGTCAAGAGCAAAATGTAAATTCATGCTGACAAGCGGTGCAGAAAACATGTTCTCTACAACTCAGGGAACCTTGATATTTCACAAAGTCAAATGAACATGTCAGCCAACACTGCAGGGCAACCATTGGGTTATTTAAAGAGGAGGCTCAGAAAGCAGGCCGGTGTTATGTTACATGCAGCTCAGCAGGCAAAGCTCTACTCTGATTGTGGTTGTTATCCTCCTTCTCCAGTCTCCCTTTGTCTGTGAGCCATCGCTGATTCCCACAGCGAGAGAGGACGATGGTGAGCGATGGGAGGACACACTGAGGTTTACACTGCACCGTCATTACAAAACCGCTGCGCGCTCACCTGCCAGGTCCGCTGTTGGACCCAGATCCCGTGTGTTATTGTCCCCAAACACCAAGCTCCCCAAAACACTATGTGGCCCACAGCCTGAGCTATGATTAGCATCAGGACACGGCATCAGACTCAAACCTCCTTCATCCACGATGCATCATAGACTGAAAAAATAGAAATCAGAGTGTGAAAATGCTTTGTCACCAACGACTTTATAAATATCATATCAGATTCTACTGTGAACATGTGATCTGGACTGCACTTGCACCTCATGTCTTTTGCATCGGTATGATTGAAAAAGTGTGGCTCTGTGAATGTCCCTGTCAGTATGACATGCACTTTGGTCCAAACTGAAATTGCTCAACAACCACTGGATGGATTGACATTCACAGTTCCCAGAGTGTGGAACAAATCCTGATTAGAATTTCCTGACTTTTCCTCTAGCACCACCAGCAGGTTGTAGATTTTTGGTATCTCGACAGCTACTGAAGAGCCTGTCACACAGATTCAAATCTCTTATGCTGGATCTCTATCATCACTATTCAAATAAGGACATTCATGTCAGCCCAAACACATTATGCTAAGATGAAGAACATGGCACACATTACTGTCAATTCCTGCCAGTAGAGACTGCGAATATGTGCCTTCATCCCCATATTTAAAAGATTATCACATCTGCTGCCTCTCTTTGACAGCCAGCCTTTCACGGCATCTTTTAGTGCATCTGACTGCTTTAGACACTCAATTACTGGCATGGTAATTTTACCTTTGTTTGAACATAAGTTGAACTTAACAGATATCAAATGGGTGGTATTTTTAGTACAACGTTCTCTCTAGTCAACAAAAACTGAAAGAAAAAAAAAAAAAAGTTCCCACCTGACCCTAGGGTCTCAGGATCAGTGGACTGAGATAATCTTTTGGCATGAGATGGTATGTTCCCCTTTCCCCACTTTACTAAACTTTACAGGGGAACATCCAACTGCTGTGCCACTTGTGTTCAGTGCAGTGTCCTCATCTGCTGCTTCATACTGTGCTGCTTCAGACCCTCCGTGATCCACTCTATGCAGTCCTTTGAAAAACTAATCACACCCCGTAACTGAATAGCTTATAGAACCATCTCTTTTTCAGCCATTCTGCTACACATTTGCTGGTGTGCTTGGGATCATTGCCCTGATGCATGACCAGTTCAACCAAGCTTTATCGGTCAGACAGATTCAATGACTGCAAGGTGCCCGTGTCCGGTGTTTGCAAATGAAACCATCATTACTGAGGCCTGTAGAGTCTGAGATATAACTCTTGGTTTTTTATTTTATATTTTAACCTTTGCACAGTCTGACCTTAGGGTGACTTTGCTGGAACAGCCACTCCTGTGGCATTGTATTAACACAGAGACGAATGCTCCAGACCCGCAAACTGCCCAAAACTTCTGCTTTTACAGAGGCAGTCACACTTACTGATGATTAATTAATGGATCTGATTAGCAGCACCTGGCTGCTACTTACTCTCTCAGTTTCCATAAGACCGCAGAGTCATTTTTTTTATAAAAAAAAATGTTAAGGCAGGAGGCACCGATTTCATGGAAAGGCACTACTGAAAGAGATATAATTTAGTAAAATGGCTTTTCAAAAACAGTTTTATTTTACACACAGTCCAGTGGACATACTTTTAAAATAGACTGGAAATAAATGTAAACCTCTCGCTTAAAGGGTTTAATTGATGCGTCTGCTGATCATTCTGCACCAACTGCTTTTTATGCCTGGGTTAATTTATAGCTGAAGAGCTCTCCTTTCAGCAGAGGATGTCCTGATGACACTCTCTGACATCTGAGATCACGCTCCTTTCTGTCACGGAGCTTTCATTGGCTGCGCTCACGAGTAGCTCTGTTTCCGAGGTCATGCCTCCTGCAGTCAGACATAAAAAATGCAATGAGTTGTTTGTGACTGAGAGTTAAATGAAGCTTCAGTTCAGGACTTAACAGAAATTTAGGGATGCAAAGAAGAACGCCAACATTTACAATGCAGACATGGGTGCTGATTTTACCGTAAACAGAGCATGCAGTGGAGTAAAGAACATATGTTGCACATGGCCAAAAGGGGAGTTGTTATTCAGACGGCTAAAAGCAACTGTGTCCCTCACACACAAGGACAGAAAAGTGCCACCAGTGTTTTAAATGTTAACATCCTGGTCAGTCCCTAAATAGAAGCTAATTGCAGCAGGAAACGGCATATTTTTAGGCTTTTTAGCAAAGTGGCGAGCCAGACAGAAAAAAGGCATGTGATGTGACCAAGTGATGTGTCCATGTGGAAAGATTTCTGTCACTGAGGCCACATTTGACAGAGCCAGCCACATGTTGGCCTGATAATGTCAATATCATTTCCTTCATCTGCTGTCAGCTCAACGCCCGCTCCTTGTCACCGAAACAGTGTGAAAATAAAGAACTCCCACACTCAGTGACAGTGCTTGAGCTGCACAATAAACCCCCTAGAGTCAGTAATTAAGGGGTATCCGGAGGTTTTTTTTTTTTCCCTGCAGTCTGCTGCATCACTGACAACCATCTTTAATGGAACAATTCAACATTTTGGTTACGACACTCTTGCTGAGAGATGAGAAAATTGTACACCACTCATGTCTGGGTGCCAATAAGAAGCCTAAGGCAACAGTCAGCTGCCTCAACTTAGCCTGGCTCACTCCAAAGTTAACAATACACACCTGCATTGTTAAGGTCTGGTTCAGACCAAGTTTGGCTTTTATTAAACGAATGACTTTATCTGCTGTCTTTGGGGAAAAGCCTTAGAAGTGAGGCATCTGACTTTCGGTCATGATGTAGCCTATTGAGGTGCAACTTTTGCAACCTCCAGCTGCTCCAGGGTAACAAAGGTTAACTACAGTGTAGGTGGCCCATCTACACACAGACCCCCCCCCCCCCCCCGAAAGTATGCATTAAAAAACTCCAGCAGAGTAATCCAGGATACACAACTCAGGAGTTTAAAACAAACAAAATCAGTCATGGAACCCATAGACAGCACACAAAGTCAGCCTAATGTTCATGTGCTGCCTTTATGTGCAGTTACCCCCCCCCACCTCATCCTCATTCTGTCACGCATGTAACTCTGTCAGGTCCAGCTTGACGCGTGGGGGAGGGACCACACAATGCACATGCCAACTGCACAAAAACATGTGCAGAGCCCTCAGCGTCTTCCTGATCCTTCCCTCCCAAAACTGTGTTGGTGTAATCAGATTACACTGTCAGTTGAGTTGTGGCTGGCTGCTGCCAGTAGCACAGATCCATAACTTATCGAAAGCTGATTAACACATCAACCCTCGTGCTTCTGCCTGCTAAGAACGAAGAGCTGTGCAGTTGTCAGGATTACTTAAGTGTGAATCAAAGACTGAGTCTTCCAGATGTGAGCGCCGTGCATTAACTGTCACTGCTACCACCACAAGCTCCTGTCACTGTGATACTTCAAGCTGGGCTTTACATTTTAAAATATATATTTTAATAATGGTACAATGGTTTACTGTATTATGAATGGGGAAAAAAAATGAACAGGGTATAATGAGGTGGAAGCAGATGAGCTGAGACAGCAAATGGTGCCTCATTAAGAATCTAAACGCCATTAAAGGATGCAGCTGCTGCTGACCTTTGACTTGGACTGGGAAAATCTCTCATGTCTGATATTTTGAGTGCCTCCTTCACCACTGCAATTAAATCTGAGCTGAAAGCTCTGTGCTGCTCCTTTCCAGCTCCCTTGGGATCACAGACTGTATGATGCCTCCTGGTGGTGACTTTTGACAATCAGACATCCAGAAATCTTCCCCCTATTGCCTAATGAGCTGTAATTTTCACCATCGAGCTCGAATGGGACTTTTTTTGTGGGGTCGCCTTCTGCAAAAGGGCCTGTCTCGTGTAGCCATGGCAGGATGGTAAATTGGAGCTGGCATGATGAGTCCTGACAGCAGCACAGTCTTGGCCACGAGCACAAACTGCCTTGCTTACATAACCAGCCCATTGTTACCGCCCTGTCACTGCCATTAAAATTCATAGGATTCACATGAAAATACGACCCAAACAAGTGTTTTCCTGTTGCAGCAGAAGATGGAGGAACGGGCAGAGTTTGGTCAAAGTCAGAAAGATGAGATTCAGCTGAGCTAAAAGTGAAAGCATCACACAGATGGTCAGTCTAGTGGAGTGCTGGTCCCATTTCAGCCTATAAGTCAATACACTGGGGACGAGCGAGTGCTTTCCGAAGAGCAGAGGTGGCTCAGCGAAGGCAGCGCTGGGAACAACTGGGAGCTGACGCTCCTTCACACCTTGATGACAAGCCCCATCTGTTTATAGCACCACTATCAAAAGAACGTCACAAGAGGCTTATTTATAGCTGCAGGTGTAAAACACTCTTCTAGAGCATCAGCTCATTTTGTTTTCTGATCCTCATCACAAAAAGGTAAAGAGGTGAATGGCTGAATCAAAGAACTCGTCTCTTTTCATGTTTTGACAGAATGCCTTTTACAAGTGAAACTAAGAAGTATTTTTGATCCTGTAAGACATCTTTAACCCTTCGCATTTATCTCGCAACTCACTAAAAGGGATTGCAATGCAGAACGCTGACTGTGGAGTTTGATGTCTCTATAATTGGGATCAAGGGATTTCCTCATTACCAGCAGAGACAAAAGGAAAACAGCAACCAAGAGTAGTTTAAAGATAGACTCGCACTACTGGAGAGTAAACCACAAATCTCCAAAAAACTGAAACAGGATTTAGTAATATTTCTGTAAACACCATTACCATTAAGGGCTGTGATCAAATATAGTCACAATTTGGAAAACCTTTTTACAGCTCTTACTAGCACAGTGCCCTTGTGGCTCCTTAGCATAGCGGAAAACACATTTGCCTAACATGTAAAAGATCCTTGATTTGAGAGTCGGAGAAAAATCCCTGGGAGAGCTGCATCAGGAAAGACCTCTGGTGTAGAAATCTGTGCCAAATCAAATGTGTGGATCCATCCACTTCACCCTTTGTGAAGTGAGCAGCTGAAAGAAGCATTTAATATGAGGTTGCCCCTGAGGAAGACACCTACGTGCGATAGGCTTGACCCGGGGCTACGAGCCTGCAGCTAAATTGATGAATGTAAATATGAATCTTATCTTCTACCAGGCCTTGGCACAGCCATACATCTGCCTTTTAGCCAAATTTCCTCTGATTGGCTATAAAGTGTTTATTGTACCAAGCTACATAAATGTTGATTTTATCTCTTAAGTTGAGCATTATAACATGGAAGTCTGTGGGAATTGATTCAATTTTGGAGCCATTTTTTTCACATTTCAACATTTGCTTCATTTTCAACCCGGAAATTTGCTCACACCCAAAACACACATTTGCAGAGGGGGAGGTGCTTGTACAGTGAGACAGCACTCCTCCCATTAACATATGCTCTCTCTCTCACTCATACACACACACACACACACACACACACACACACACACACACACACACACACAAGCAGATATAATTATGCAGGTGTTTCCACACTGTTCAGATGGAATGATTTATTCATAATTATGATAGCATAATAAAACAATGAACATTGAAAGCACTGACAGTTGAACCCAAGGCCTCTCACACACAGCATGCACCACCCCGACCCTAGCATTCACAGAGACACTGAACATCCCTAACGCCAAGTCACTCCTGACTTCTGAAAATCGTCTTTTATTTCTCTGTCCAAGTCAGTTTTTTCCTTGTTCTTTTTTTTAATCCTTTAAATATATTTTGATATAAAAACAAGCCCACGTATGATGAATCAACCATGTTTGTGAACTGCCTCTCCCCCTTCTTCTCCTGTTATTGCCCAGCCACCCACCCACCCACCACACCTCTGGGCGGTCTTTGAGGAAGGATGAACATGATACTGGCCCCCCCAAATCTCCTCACTTCCTATTCTAGTGCTCTTCATGGACGCTTGGCTTAAACCCCCCCCAAAAAAAGAACAAACGAAATAAAGAAAAAAAAGTCTGATGTAGAGATGGTGGAGGTGAGGAAGTTGCCATAAAAAAAAAAAAAAAAAAAAAAAAAACTTTTTGGAAAATAAAGAAAGCAATAAAAAGATTTTGTTAAAAAAATTATAAAAAATTAAACCACAATAGTCCAATTAAAAGAAGTGCTGGAGGGAAGTCTGGAGCTCTGTAGACTGGAGGCACTTTGGCACAGAGCGAAGGCCCCACACCTGACACCACGGCCGAGGGAAAGCAAGGAGGGATGGAAGGATGGAATGACAGTTGGGCTGAAAGGCATGCAAAGCCACATGGTATGGAAATCTGGGAATGATCGAGGGGGTGAGGTGGAGAAGAAAAGAGCACCTGACAAACATGGAGGAAAAGACCAGCCCCCCCTCCAGTTAATGCCATGTTCAGGAGGAGGAGGAGGAGGAGGAGGGGAGGAAATACAGAGAAAGAAAAAGGGACTTTCAATGTAGAAGAAGAAGAGCAATTTGGACCATGTGACAAAGAGAAAGGGAGAGTGAGTGAGCAGCGGCAGGTGGAGGAGGAGGAAAGAGGAGTGGCCCATCAAGAGAGGAGGAAATTGTCTGGCAAAAGCTATACAACACGAACAGGAAAACAGTCCTAGTGTGAAAGCTGAGGACGGCCGGTGGATGCCTGAGGCCGGGGGAGGGGGCAAAGCATAGCAGTCCTACAGGTCAAGAGGCTGGGCAGGCAGGAGGAAAGTGCTGTGGTCCCTCTTCTGCTCCTCCTCCTCCTCCTCCTCCCCCTCCCAGCTGTGCTGGGCTGCGTCTCACCCCCGTCCTCTCCCCCCGATGCCCCCCCACCTGCGCGTCCTCTTCACAGGTAGAGCTCCTTGGCTCTGATATGCTGCAGCTTCTCCCTCAGCATGCGGAAGGAAGGCCGCATCACGGAATCCAAGGTCCAGCACTGCTTCATCAGGTCGTAAACCACGGGCGGGCAGCCGTCTGGGGCGTCCATCTTGTACCCCTTCTCTACCCGAGGCACCACTTCTTTCAACGGCTGAGGGACACAGACAGATGATGCTGACGTTAGCTCGACATTTTGATCGATAAGTCAGCTGATGCAACTGACTCAAAGGCAATGCAACATCCCAAGCAAAGGTTATTCTACATGACAAGAATAACTATGTAAATGCACCCAGTGCTGAAGCATGCGGAAACAACTGAATTCACAATTCAGCTCCAGATGTTTGAGGGCATAAATGAGGTCGACACAGAGAACCAGAGGTTACACTGATCTTGCAGAAAAATAAACAACTGGTTCCAGCAATGAAGCCTGCCATCTGCTGGTGTATCTCTGCTGGATGTTAGTCACCCACAGAAGATCTCATAAAGGTACTTACAATTCTAGGGTAAGGCACACGCCCAAAGGAGTAGATCTCCCACAGTAGGATCCCATAACTCCAGACGTCTGACTTGGTAGAAAACCTCTGTTGGATTAAAAATAGAAGCTCAAATTCAAACATTATACAGAAAAGCATTCAGAAAGCAGATCAGGTTTGCGCCTCCAGCCCAACAGAAGTGGGTCATAAGCTCAGCACCTCAGCACACCCTCCACAGTGGATTTTAAAATCAATCAAGATGCAACTCAAATGCAGACGTTCAGCTTTAATTCGAGGTTTAACAAAATTATTAAACTGTTTAGGAATTAGTCATTTTTATACCCAGTCCTCCATTTTCACTTTAAATATAAAGATTTCTGCTTCATAATTGTGTCTCTTTCTAATACAGTGCTGCCATGACTGCTGTATCCCCTGCATGCACAGTTTTTGGATTCTTTGAATATTTTTATGATTTTAAGAAGGTGACCTTTACTGTGACAGACTCGCACTATGAGACACTCTTTTTATACTTAGTTCCTCCACATATTTTTTTTTTTTTTATTTAACCAACATTAATATATTGTTGGCATCAAATTCACAGAACTAAAAAAAATGAAATGACTGACATTTCAGTGCATCTTGTTTTTACTGACATTTGACAGTAAAAACTGTTAAATGTGTTCTAACTTTGTTGGAAACAGGGTTGCATAATTCAATATTTTTGCAGCTTGTTCATCAGTCATACACTCACACTCTTTGCTGTCAGGCTCTGGGTGCCCAGAGTTACTTTATCTGAGGAGAAATTCTTGGCAGCTTGACAGATGATTCGATTAAGATGTTGGGAAAACCTTTGGGCCTGTTTCTACTCTGAAAGGAAAACCCTCTACGAGCCACGAGACGTGACTCTTGGTTAAACTGGGCTCTTTAAACGACTGACAAACTATTGATGGATTTTCTAAACCTGGAATCATTAATACATCACTATTTAAAAGACTGTGTTGGACTGGCATGCTCACTCAAATAAACTGATGCAAGCACAGGTCTTATCCTCAAATATGTATCAGCCTCCACTTTTTAAAACATTTTAAAATCAACTGACCTGATTCTGATCAATTCAAATGTCGAGACAGCAACAACATATCAGCCCATGTCTCATCCTCTCACCTTCTCTCTTAGTGCTTCAGGTGATGTCCATTTGACAGGCAGCTTTGCAGTGTCCTGTATGGAGGACGCCTCCTTGGTGAGGCCGAAGTCGCTGACCTTGGCGATGTTATCGTCAGAAACCAGCACGTTACGAGCCGCCAGGTCTCTGTGGACGAAGTTATTGGCCTCCAGGTACTCCATGGCTTCACACACGTCACTGACAGGAGACATGATGAGTGAGGACCGGGTGACTAATACAAGCCAATAGGTGGTTGTGGCGTTTGCTTTTCTTAATTAGCCTTGTCAGGAAAACCGTAGTGTAAAAATGAGCTTGGTTAGTGGGAAAACTACGCCATTATGATTTCACTTTTTTTCTAGATGTTCCAAATATTCAATTCTTTTGCACCTCTCTACTTTAAAGGTTACATGGGCTCCTACTGAAAATGAAACATGAACTGATTTATTGGCAATAAATATAAAAACCTACTTATCTGAAGGCTTACACTCATAACAATGGATACAACTTGCTTTAGATTACAATATTAGATAATTATTAAATTACGATAAATGAGGACTTTAAACCTCCAAGTTAAGGTGTGCAGCATTCATGACGGCTGCCTGAGTACACAAACAGTTCATTCACATTGCCAGTCAAGTGCATGACATTGTTCTGTTGAAATTCAATAAGAATTCAGACAGCTAAAGCAGCAATGATTTAGCTCTTTAAGCAATTTCTCTAACAACCATGAAAAGAGCAGATTAAAAATCTGCCTTTTTCCAAGTCTAATAAATGCTTGAAAGAATACTCACAGTGAGAACTTGAGTAAGCAGTCTCCACCAAGAACAGTCCGCCCTCGAGAGCGGAGGTAGTCCACTAGGCTGCCCTGTGGCACAATTTAGATTATCAACACAGCGCTAACATTCCAGAAAGTCTCACAGCAACCTGTGTACTTTTTCTTTTTTTTTTTAAATCATGAATGGCCTGAGTGAAAACCAAATCCATGACCCCAGGCAGAACAAATATGTCAAAGCGTGTGTGTCAAACCATGACAGACAGAAACATTTGTTTAAGTAAAAGGTCACAGACTTGACCATTTCTTCACTTGGAGGTAAGTGCCTCCTCCAGCACACAGTCTGTAACCCCCTGTGAAACACTAAGCTTTCATTTTACATGCAACTCTTTGTAAAGATGAAAAAACAACATCTAAATCTTTTGTAACCACTGCACAGAGCCAGCCTAGCTGTTTCCCAATGTCTCTGAACTTTATGGTAAGCTAGGCTAATGACAGATTAGTTGTTTCATGAGCATGGCTTTAATTTTGTTATAATTCTTTGTAATACTTTGGAATTCTGCCATAAAGCAAAAACATCTGACTTCCAAAGGGTTGAATTATTCTTTAAACCCTTGATAGAAAACATGAGAACATGCCATTTGCAGTTTTAGAACTTTTCAGGAGAGAACACCTTGACTTACCTTAGCCATGTATTCTGTGACAATATAGAGACTGCCACTCTCCTCCACAATTACCCCTAGCAACTGCACCAGGTTGTTGTGCCTCAGCTGCCTGTTCAAGCACAGAAACAGAAAGAAATATGGGGTAAGCTTGCAGAAAAATATAAAAAATATTCATCATCACCTTGTGCCCACAAAAACAAGCAGAAAAACGAGCCAGTGACTGAGGACGACCTTATATTTGAAAGAGGAAAATGTGTCTGCAGACAGACACAAATGTATTTTACAGGTGGTGCGAAGGACAAAAACAATAGCTGCAGAGCTTACGTCATGACAGAAGCCTCAGCGATGAAAGCCTGTGCTGTAGCGTCATTTTTGATGCACTTGACCGCCACCTTGGTCCCTCTGTAGTCTCCTACCATCACATCTGACAAGGACACAAACAAGGTCAAGTTTTAGTACATTCTGCAAGGTGACCCTGACCTGATGCATGAAATGTAAATAAATCAGTTTCTCACCTCCAAACTCCCCTTTGCCAATAGTCTGGAGGAGTTTCAGCTCTTTTCGGTTCAAGGCCCAGCCGCCTGCCGAGAGAGGACATTAATGACACTCGGTAATCGTGCTGTAAGTAATAATATTATTCTATAAATGTGTTATGAAACAGGAAAAAAAAAATCCTCTTACAGCACGTTATCACTTTGCAGTTCAAGAACTTCAAATGTTTCATTTCATGGCAAACATTTTTTTGTTAAAATAACTTTTACAATGATGTATATCCTTTGGGAGTGAGAATTAATCTTCTCATGTCTCTGGTGTAAGAATTAGCCGGGTCAGATGGGCATGCGAGGGTAAATAAAGACAGACAGAGGTGGAGATTGACCTTGAGAGACGGTGAAGCCCAGCAGTCGTTCCCGGCCACACAGAGATTAAACACCCTCTGTTGATTAATGCTATTAAAGCTCATAGGAGACACAGGATTTCTCTGTACACTGTGTGTGTTCATGCATCTGATACTGTGAGGTTAATGTGGCATATAAAGACAAGCATAACAAAGTGTCCCTGTGTGCATTGGTGCCAGTGTCCCTCTGGGCTGTGTAATGAGCTCTGTGTGCTCTTACTCCTGGAGAATTCGTCTTGCGCTGCCACTGTTCCCTCCATCAATTTGGGTTTAATCAGCCTGGTACAAAGGCCATCGGCATCTTTGGTGTAGTGCTGGAGAGAAAAAAGTTTAAGAGAATTAAACATAATCTCCATACATGAGGGAAAAAATTCTGCATGCTGTGTTGAAAGTGACAAAGAAAATTCTCTCTCATACAGGTTTTCATTGAATTTAAATCTGCAGTATACACGGTACTGTGCCACTGTGGACCTAGTTCAATTACCAGAAAGTGATGTTACTGGATTCCTTCAGACTGTTGAGTCTGTATTCAAGCTTTTGATATGCAAAACAAAAGTGAGGCTGATGTTTGAGGCCACCCTCTACAGAAAAACGTGAAGGTAGCGATGAAAAAAAGATTCAAGCTGTGTTGTACGATTTGATGAGGGGGGCTCCATCCGCCAAACAGATACAGCGTGACAGGTTTACCTTTTATCAACATGCATCTTTGCCAAAGATGAGGAGGCCCGTCTCAAGGGACAACAGAATCCCGGCCTTATTTCCATATAAAAGATGGAATAAAACAGGAGCAGCAAAGTTGAGGAGAATTACAGTGTAATACAAAAGTTAAAAAAAAAAAAAAAAGACACGGAATGGTGTTCGACTGAAGTTTAAGCACTGTGTTTTTGTTATCAGCTCCATTTACAAAGTACATAAGAACAGATTTGCGGGGGGGGGGGGGGGGGGTCACAAGACTCTTATTACTTTATTACTTTAAAATGTACTTTAAAAGCTCCATTTTTTTGTTTGAAGTAATGTAACTGAAAAGACAGCTGATCCACTATATCTAAACACACCAAAGTTTAAAGGTCTAAGGTCACAACACTTCCTTATTAATCTCACACAGGGACCTATCCACTGTCTGAAACATTTTAGCTTCCTTCTCTTTACATCAGCTTGCTTCTGATTGGCTGTCCTGTGCAAACAGAAGATTTGAAAGTTTGTGCGTGGGTCACCGACGCTCACAAAGCAGTCTGTGCTTTTGGCTCAAAGAGATTACTTGTATGTTACTTGAAACTCTGGACATATTTAATATGAGCATCCACCACAGCAACAGAAAATAAGGAAAATAAGAATGAACTAATAAACTTCGGAAATATATAAGCCTCTGATGGACACTGACAGTATTAATGCTGCCCTGAACTACAGCATCTGACAAAGGTTGAGGAATTTCTCCCCTGCTGGAAGATGAGGACCTGGGGAGCATCTACTGTGGGAACAAGGAAGAGTGTGTGTGGGTGTGAGAAAGGTCACCATCTCACACCTTACAGTTCACCCCTAGACAGGTAGCACAGCAATCTATCCCCAGTCGATATCAAGAATTTAGGTCAGTATTACACAGGCAGACTCTTTGTTTATTAATGCAAGTAAAGAAATAAAGACCATCTATTTTAAATTGCAAAGAAAGGCAAAAAAAGAAGGAAGGAAGTGAAAATAAATCAGTGTCTTCTTAACTGATAGCTGAGGTTACATAAGTCATGAAACCTCTTTGTGTCCAGTGTTACACAACTGCAGACTGACAACTACAGACTGTAAGCTATGATTTCAAACACCAGGGGGCAGCATGGTGAAGGAAGGCTGTGCTCCTGTTATATTACTAACACTAAGGCTGACAAATTAGCTGCACATGTAAAACGGCCACAGCTATATACAAAATTAAGCATTTAGATTATATACAGCATTCACCGCTGGTATCATTTATTATTTATGAAGTGTTGCTTATATGATCCTGGAAAATGCATGGTAAAGACAGCTCTGAAAGGAGCTTAATTAACACTGCTTATGTAACATAACAATCACTTAAATGGAGCCTTAGAATGCATCAAAATGTATTTTAATACACTAGTGGCCAAACCACAATCTTCCCATGTGTAATTAACAGAGAAAGGTGTGATCACAGAGTAAAAACAGCCAGTGAGTACCCTAACAGACAATACTAAGACCGTGCAATTACACCCCTGAAAATACCATATGGAGCCATCTTTGCACCAATCAACTTGAAGCAAGCATGGGTCTACTAGCATATGATGTGTAGGTCTACATGAAGGATAACAGCAGAGCAGAGGAACACTGAGCAAGCCGGAAAAACACACAAGAATGTGAGGAATTCTATCATAGGCAATTACAGAGAGAGAAAACACAAGGGAACGCGGACAGGCTACAGGATAAAGACGTAGAGAGATGGAAAGACAAAAACAAAGCGAGGTAAAGTACAGAGTGGGAGACAGCAGAGGGTGAAAGGAAAATACTGAAATGAGAGAGGAGGACAGAAAGCAATATGCCAGGTATCCACAAGGGAACACAAAGAGAGAAAGGCAGAGGGAGGGAGGGAGGTGGAGAAAGGAAGTGGAGGCAGAACTGAGCCTCGAGGGTGTGTGTGTGTGTGTGTGTGTGTGTGTGTGTGGGGGGGGGGGGGGGGGGGGGGGGGGGTAGATTGTGGGTGGCTGATAACAAGAATGCACTGGGGGATGTAGATGGTCTTGTTGCCAGCTGGCACATTCCTGCCTGTCCACTTCCAACGCCCCGCAAGGCAAAAAGATGAGGCCCAATTAAAAGTGTGATAGCTGCCAATCCAGCTCTTCTCTTTATCTAAGAGGATGAAAGGCCTCTATCTCGCTCTCTCTCCCTTGCTGTCATCATGTCTCCCCATCTTCCCCTTTCCACACTCTGTCCTTCCTCTGAACCAGCTTACAGACAGCAGTCATGGAGTGAGAGGATCAGACAGCTTTTTGAAGGATGCGTACTTGAGTCAGAGTTTTGGGAGAAGTCCACAGGGATACTCCGTGTGTGTCCTTTACAGTTATGTAATCAAACTGCTGCATGATTTATCACCATATAACTAACGCATAACTTAGAAGATGGACTCCAATTGTTATTCCTAACAAAAAAAGAAATAAGACTTATTTGTTGAGATAAGCAGAAATGCCATCTTAGTTTAAATGCTAATGACCAACTAGGTCACAACGAGTAAACCAAACAGAATTTGATGGCATCACTGTGCAACGTAGTGGACAATGAGCAACAATATTTGGTCGTAGAAAATAAGTAAGTAGCCCTGTAATAGATAAGAAACAGATCTTTTGTCCAGCGTGAGCTGTGAGAAGATCTAAAACACCTCTGACAGACAGAAGTAGCACATCTGTGGGCATAAACACTTGACTTAAAACAAACAAATTCTCATAGGAATTATATAACTAACTTTTAGGGAGGGGGGGGTTGTTTTCTTGCGTAGTAATTTTTTTTTTGAGCTCCTCAGTCTTTTTGAAGAAACCTTGTTCCCTTATTCACAAGGGGTCAGGACAGTGGATAGATCCACACGTTTTATTTGGCAGATTCTTTTTTTTTTTTTTACACCGAATGACCTTCAAATAGCAACCCTCCCATTTGGGTCTCAGCCTGCTCTCAAACCAGGATCTTGGCAAATGTGTTAGCCACTAAACTATGGAGCCACTCTTTATTGGGGAACCCCTAAGATGGAATAAACTTTGTAGAATAACCAAATTTTTTTTTTTTTTTGCTACAACAGGTATTTTAAGAATAAACGCTTTAATTTGAGCTGCCTGAAAAAATTTTACCCTTATTTAACCGCCGTGACTTTCAGGATAGAGGAAGTATGCACCAAAACGAAAACAAGGTAACATTTAAGGTTTCATTTTTTTTTTTTACACATAGCTCTCTGAGGTTCAGCTGAATGCCTGAAGTCTTTCAGGTGTTAAAGACACACAAACCAGCAGGAAACAATGCCGATGAGAGGACATTTATCCTTTTTTGCTGCCAAACTGAACACCAGTGGTACTATGGTTATTAAGGATGTTATGTAAAGAAAAATTAGAGCACAAACAACAGCTACATCCTCCATCCTTCCTCACCTCCACCAGCTGCATAAGGTTCTCAAAGTACTCCTCCTCATCGATGGTGAGTTTGCCATTGTGGTAGATGATGCGGTAGTGCTCCACCTTGCCGTCGCAGCTGACGCACAGGGTGTAATCGCCAGGATAGTTGGTGCTCTCCCGCACCAGGAATAATCCCGTCTCTGGAGGGTAGAGGAGCCGCTCTGCTTGCTCCCGAGTTATCTTCCCATGAAACCAGCTGGAGGGAGTGAAGAGAGGAGGGAAATGAAGGACAAGTGGGGTGAAAAGGGAGAGAGATTCTCTTAGACAAAAAGGAAACACAGAGGACTGACTGGCAGTGTCACATGGCCACACACACCTAAAGGGTTAATGTAACAATGGCAGTGTTTGATCTGTGTACAGAAGCACAACTTGTGTCATTTTTAAAGAGAAACTCCTGAAAATAGTGTTAACAGCATCAGGAGGGCCTACATATCCTCTCCCCAAAAAGTAAAAAAAAAATTTTCAACCATACAGAGGCACCCACTTCCATGCATCATGGCCCACAGCCTTCCTCTGAAATGAGAAGTGAAAAACAAGAGAGGGGCAGTAATAGGAAGCCGACAGCAGCACTTCCACCCTGTTCAGCTTGAATGGTGCAAGGGCGAGGCTGTCTCATCTTGGGGAGTCAGTGAAAAAGTACCTGTACAACAGGAAACATGGTGCTCAAAGACACACACACACACACACACACACACACACACACACACACACACACACACACACACACACACACACACACACACACACACACACACACAGAGCCTGGGGCAGAGTCGGAAACTGACATACAGGCACTGCAATAACAGGAAAATGCAAAAGCTGCTCAGACAAGGCGGTGAGCAGGATAAAACCAAGTCACCCATTCCTGACTGAGGTCAGGCAGACCAAGAGACGGATTGACCTTTCACCACCCGCTGTAGCAAAAGGAGGAGGGAGAAAAGAAAAAAAAAAACAAAAAACTCAGGCTCCCGCTAAGCTAAAAAGCTGATCACAATTCTGGTGGTTGTAACAACAAACAAAGCGCCTGCTTCATGATTTAGAAGCTAGCTTCAACCTTCAGCCTCTCCATATGGCTTGGTGGATGCATCTATAGACTACTGACTACTGATTAAACATCTGCATCACACTTTGATCTACTGTACCGCTGTCTTTACAATTCTCTTGTACACAACATTTTTCTAACTACTATTCTACTAATGTATTTTGGTTTTCCCTATTAAATAATTTTAGTTTACTACAACAGAAACTCATTTCATGATTCTGAATTTCCTTTCACTCATGGCTATCGATCTGT
Source organism: Archocentrus centrarchus (assembly GCF_007364275.1). Classification (NCBI taxonomy): domain Eukaryota; kingdom Metazoa; phylum Chordata; class Actinopteri; order Cichliformes; family Cichlidae; genus Archocentrus; species Archocentrus centrarchus. Next base: position 30,421,818 of record NC_044348.1, read on the forward strand.
GGTATTAAGCATAAAGACGATGGGGTATCCCATTGTACCCTGTTGATTTATGCCACTACTTGTATGAAAGGTCAAATTAGCCAGCAACAGTAGCAAAGCACAAAGTCTCCCTTTCTGCATTGGTCGGTCAATGAGAGGTAATTAACAGCTATAACTTATTTAGCCCGTTTTCCCGTGGCTGCCTCTGTCACCCCCCCTCTCTCTTCAACCACTCTACTCGGTCTCCTCAGACAGCAGAGGCCCTTGTGGCAAAGCTGCTTAACACGGGTTGAGTTGATTAGATCAGGGCAGGCAGCTTCTCCGATGGACAGCAGCTCTTTAACTCCCAATAATCCGAGAGCGGGCGCCAAGTGCGGATGGCCGCAGAGACACAAAGCCCAGTGGTGGACACACACTCAGAGCTTTGTCCCCAGAAATTAACTGCAGTTTTAAGAACTGACATCATACTAAAATAAAAGAATGTGAACAACATGTTTTGCACAACATGGAAGGAATGAGTAAGACAGCAGAGTTGAATACCCCAGCTTTCTTTTGGGTGGTGCTGTTACATGTGGCGGATGATGGCTGCCACATGAGGGCAGCAGACAAAGCAGAGTCAAGTAAGGGAGGCAATTACTGTATCTACAGCTGAGTATCAACTGGTCAGGGTGAACATGAAGACCGACGACCACAGACGAACCCTTATGAAACCCAGAGGAGAGGGAGAGGTCCTCTCTGAGACATTTGTTAGTGATTCTTAAAATCCACAAGTCCCTGTGGGATCCAGAGGAACAACCTCTGATGGCTGGAGTTTAAAAACACTGAGTTATGCAGTGATCTCAAAGGCAGCAATTAGAGTAGGAGGTCAGGATGTGAAAGCATGCTAAATATTTGGGAGTCAAATCAAACTAAAAGTAGTGAATGAGTTTCATAGCAGCGTCTTCCTTCCTCGCTTCTTTCTATGAGAAGGGAATTTGGTAACGGCTAAAACCAAGTTTCATTAAATTTAACCTGAGCTACAGCTTAATTAAAGCTGTTGCCTGTACTGGTGTTCAATAATCAATGTTGTGTGTTCACAAATCCCTCATAGCTGCACACGCCTAATTTTAAGTTAATGTACCATCAGGCCTCCTCGTATCACACACAAAACAACATGCCTGAGCCGCATGACACAGTAAACTAATTTAAAATGGTGCGAACAGATGTACGAGAGGTGGCAAACGGAGAGGTCAGAGCTTTTAGCAGCAATTGATGAAGAGAGACAAAGAGGGTCAAAAGTCTATTTAAATGTTTCCTGCCAACACGATGTTTGAGCCATACCACTAAAATAGCGTGAGCCGCACATGCAATACTGACAAGACTACTATGCATTTCACTTTCTATCCAAAGTGATAGCTGACACCTTTACTGTGTTAATGATTTCCTTCTAGGAGCACGAGGACGGTTCACTGTTGTTGTACAATGTTTGAAAGGTACAGCATATGCGTATCACTGGATATTGTCAAACTAGAATGAAAGGAAAATGAGATACTTCCAAGACTGGAAAAACTGTAATCCAGCTTTGACTTAATGAACTCAAATGCGTTTGTTCCAGCATACCATAATTCATAGTGGAACTATTCTTTTTCTTGCATTGTCAGTATATCCCACTGAAATTAAAAGAACTTTCAACAGCGTTGCAAAGTTTAAACCCTTATTTATTACCATTTCAAGAGTAAACACAAATGGTGTGGCAGCTCTCAAAGCTTTCAACATCTCACAGCTACGTGACGGCTGCAGCAGCTCGGCTTTCCTGTCTCGTTTCATTTGCATATGCCTCTCGTTATGTTTTCCTCTTTCTGAATAGCTGGAGTTTCAAAACGTCACTCAAATCTAGTGCACAGCTGGCTCTGGCCTCTATGGGAGTCAGGAACACACAACAGAAGGCACAGGGAATTTTCATCTTTTGAAGTCAAGATTAGTTTCTCTCTCCTCACAGCGGGAAACAGAAGTGAATGGAGCTATAACAACTTGTTCATACATTTAGGGATGTCTGAGATACAAGACACAGACCATTAGTATCTTGATTATTGCTGCATTTTGCCACAATCCTGAAGAACTTTGGCAATTTCCTGAAAAATGTTATTTCAAAACGTAATCTTACTTCAGAAATTTTGTCACCCTGCTTTTATAATGCATTTTATCATAACTTGCACTGTAAGAAAGGTTTGTGTGGACTTAAAAAGAAATGCAAAGCAACACAAACACATCTTGCTGGGTTTATCCATTCAAGTACTCACGGCATAAGACTGAGTTTCCCTCCTGACTTGACGCCTTCCCTTTTCTGGACATAGTTAGCTGGGATGGTGCCCTCTCTGCCCACCTGGTTCCTTGCCCTGTACCAGTTAGGATCCTGAAACAGTCGAACATGCCACAACACAGCTGTAATACCATACCTGAGGTGTGGTACCATCTTAATACACCACATACCGTTTAGCAGGTAAAGAGCACTTCTGCACCTCAGAGATAACGCAACACAGTTAGATAGACCCAGTGGAGAATGGAAGCCAAAATCCACTCCAGCCCCACTGGTTCAATCAGATATTTGTGGGCACAAGCTGTTGCATCAACAGAAACCAGCGAGTGCCTCCAGCTAAAAGGAAACCCACCGACTGAGGCTATAAAGCTGTTTGATAGGATTATGTTCACTGGAATCTCAAGGTTTTTTAAGGCTGATATACTTTTTTTTTCATGCAGTTATTTGTTTTGTACCATACAAAGTCATTTATTACTTTATTAAGGATAAAGCATTTGGTTGTCTCATCATCGCACTTCAAGCAGAAAGCACTAGTATTATCTTACAGTCCAGCATAAAATAGAATAATATAAAGATATGAGGCATATATCATATAGGTACTGTAGCTGACACATTTCAGGGCAGGGAGAAAAAAAAGATGAAAAAAGAAAAAATGTCCTTTTATACTTATCTCTCTGTATACTGTTTTCAACATACAGAGGCAATTTTATAAGTCTTATCTTTGGTACATGATCCATTATTGAGAAATGGGACCTCTAAGAGTTTAGCTGGAACAACCATATTTAAGACACCTGTTCTCTTACCCTCGTGACTCCGATGATGGTCAGTACATCTCCTTTACAGAAGGGTAGGTCCTGTTCGTTGGCAGTCTGAAAGTTATACTTGGCTACACACTCTGTGCCATTTGTCCATGGTGCCTAGATTACAGAAAACACAGAAGAACCAACATTATCTACTGGTGTAACTCATTAGGAGCTGAACGAAACAAATTACAGAACACAATAACAGAGTTTAGAGGCAAAGAGGTGATTGGGGAGGGGGAGAACAAGTCCTCATCACAATGTTATGAGACTATGATACACTTATTAATACCACAGCCTGCCAGAAATACAGTTCTTATTCTGAATGTTTCTTTAGAGAGTTTGTTCTTCTTCCTGTAGTTTTTTTTTAAACTTCCAATATGATTTATTGTGTTAAATCTGTTTAAATCCAATAAAACTGCAACAAATAAATTCATAAGTAGCACATTTTTACAACAGCCTCCTGGACCAGTGCACGCAACATTAACATTAATCCAGCAGGTCCTTTTCTTCCCAGTGGTGGGAGAAACTGGAGCTTCCATGGAAATGGTTGCAAGCTGTGAGACAACAGTGATAACCACTGAGCCACTGTGCTGCCATTAAAATAGTTTATTAAACTAGAATTAAAATGGGACATGAACAAAAGGTGTGGCAGAGATGGCAAGCAAAAATTCATCTCTGTTGAGCTGTGAATTTTAACATTACCCACTTCAAAGGCAGAAATAATACACCCCGAGGTAGTCATTTGAATCCTGGCAAAATGTTAAAACTGCAATGCCATATCAAAAGGAAGTAATAACTAAACAGTGACTGTTTTTTTCTCCTTTTTGCCCAGTTGCCAACATTTTACACACACACACACACACACACACACCCCCACACACACCCACACACCTACATAATACCTACGTGTCCAAAGCCAAAATGTGTTTCTGCTTTGTTATCCAAATAAAATTCATCTGGATAATCTACAGTCTGCAGCTAAGAGGAATTAAATGGGACCTATGATACTCATTTCCAGCTCCAAATTTGAATTCTTGGACTCAACAAGAGAAGTTTTACATCATTCGGTCCTTATTTATCTTGCATTGGGCCTGCATGCAGCCTTTCAGTTACATATGATAGAAAAATGAAATCACTGGTGTACCCTAAATGTGTTTCTCTTTGGCTAGACGGCTGAGTCACATCAGCTTGATAAACATATTTATGATTAAAGACATTTGAATGTGTAATTTAAAAGGAAATTTAACCATTAAATTGCATAATTGAAACTAATCTTGAGATGGAAGCTGCTGAAAACTTCCAAGCTACTGAAAAGTTTTTAAGTATCAATCATGTTTAAATTTATCAGCTACTTCATTCCATTTTGAGGATGAACATTTACCTTCAAGCATGTCATTTCAAAATGGATATTTTTCATTTTCAAATGACTGTTACAGCTCTTCTACCGCTCCATGAGTTTACGACTGTGAGTTAATGAACAGCAGGTTAATTAAATATGCTGATCTCTGCTTATTCCCAGCAAAACTTTACCAGACTTGTACCTGCTTAGAGATCAAGTCAGCCAGAGAGAAAACTATAAACACCTTTGTGTGTGTCCAAAAACAATCTTTGCTTTCAGTGAGAATTGCTGCCTGTTCACTACACCACACCGACTTAGAATCTCAACAAAGTCTCTGTACTATAGTTGCACTTACTGTCAATCTGATTTGTCTAAAAGCCACAGCTACAAGTGACACATATAAATGACAGAAAAGAAAGGAAAACAGAGCATTCAGCTTGCACTGTTAGATCAGCACAGCGGTGTGATCAAAATCGTGCCTCAATAACACGAAATGACAAAGCCAGAGAACAAAGCAGCAGGTGTGAGTGAGCGAGTAGGGTCCTTGAACAAGCTGCTTTATTTGCAGTGGAGGCTGTGAATGTGTCTGTCTCAGTCGATAGAGCATTAAGAGTTTGACGGCTGCCATGACACAAAAAAGAAAAAAGAAAAAAAACAAACAAAAAAACCCTTGCCTCTCCCATGGCATTAATTTCCATGTGGTCACATCAAGAAAAGAACTTTATTAAATCGAGGCTTTGCTAGACATAATGTATCATTGGGGGAAATTTCCTTGCGGCTCTTAAGTAATTTAAGACATAGCCTCATGCAACACACAAAACAGCTGGGGGGGAAAACTATGGCTAAATTTAACACCAAGTTACATTCGTATATTTTTAACAACAGTTTTCCTAAGAGGGAAGCACTTGAGAACAGGATGTAAATTATCAACCTCAAATTCACCTCCTGGGTGATATACAAGTTAGTTTGATGGTTTATTATATTTGCTTACTCAAGCTCCCCCATCCCACCACCCCACAGGAGGACTGGATGCTGACAGATGCACAATACAGCTTTGACCTTTTGGACACGATTTGGTAACATTACCAATGGGTCACACTGAAGGTCTCCAAAATATTTTGGGTCAAAATGCCCCACTGACTATACAGATGAGGACAAAATTATTAACCCACCTATGAAAAATTTTCTTTTTTATTATTATCCAAGTGATGTTTAACACAGCTTTTCCAAACATCCTAGTTTTATTTTGGATACCTACATTATTTTACTATACACACAGAAACTAAATGATTTTACAGAAACTAAAAACTACCAGAGTCAAAATTATTAGCCCTCCTGATGCTAATAATTGTGTATCCTTTTTCCTGGATAACAGCCTGCAGACATTTGCTGTAGTTTTCAATAAGTCTCTCACACGTCTCCTGAGCAATCCCATCTCTCATTACTTCACATGGTCTTCCAGCATGGACCTTGGTCATCAGTTCACCTCACAGGCCAGTCAATAGCGTTTGATTTGGTCTTCTGAAGGCAGCTCTTCATCAGAAGCGACATATGCTTTGGGTTGTCATCATGCTGGAAGACAAAGAGACAACCCAGACCCAGTTCTGCTGCTGACTGTTTGAGGGTTTCTTTCAAAGTCATCACATATCCTCCTTTCTTCATGATTCCTTCCACCTTGACGAGAGTCCCAGTTCTAGAAGTACTGAAGCATCCACACAGCATAATACTCCCACCCCCATGTTTTACAATGGGGGCTGTGTTCTTTTTGGCTGTATGCCCTACTCTTCTTTCTCCAAACATAAGCAGCGTCTCTATAGCCAAAGAACCCTATTTTCATGTCATCTGACCAAAGGATGCACTTCCAGTATGCATAATCTTTCTCCAGGTTGTTCTTAGCATACTTCAGTCTGGCTTGAAGAGGTCTTCTGCAGAAGTGGAGTTTTTCTTGGTTTGCAACCTTGGAGTCCATTCCCATGCAGGGTTCTAGTGATTGTCTTTTATTAGACTACGATTTCCAACTTAACAAAATCATTCACTAGTGTCTTGGCAGTTGTTCTGGGGACTTTAGACACATCTATCACTAGATTTCTTTCTAGAGTCTTCTAGAGTTAATCATTCACTTCCTACTACTGCCAGGCTTGTTCTGTGCTCAGTGACTCTCTTTGAATTTCTTGATGATACTTCAGTTCTTGACACTCAGAAACACTGATATCTTTGTAAACCCATCTCCTGCTTTGTGAGCATCAAGAAATTCTTTTTCTCAAGTCTAAACAGATTTCTTTTGTTTTTGGCACAATGCTTTCTCAGGTGACAACTCAAACCCTTGCTGAAGTATTTACTATGTGCAAATTCGAAGATAACCCTCAGTTATCTTCGAATTTGCCTGGGCGGCGACCACATACACATGCTGTGTTACGGTGCGGGCGGCGCAGTGATCACACAGTCAAGAAACTGGATCAAGAAAGAGTATGCTACAGTGTTTTAATCTAGTGAGAGAACCTTGTGATCTAATTCAAACATTAACAAAACCAGACAGCTGGTGCTTGGACATATTAACCTTCGGAGGGACACTGAAGACTATTTAATGATTAGCAAACAAGATCACAGGAACTTGGAATAGTTGAACTTCATACACATACGTACACATATAAATTAAAGTACAGATGCATCAAACTGATATTGGGAAATCGGTTATCAGTTTGATCAAAGATGAGACTGGGAATCAGTGATGACAAGCCAGTCGATTCACTACCACACCATACATCAGCAGCACACCTAGTGCTAGTATGGAAGAAACTAGCAATTTAGCAATTTGGAGGCATTTCACACCTGCAATGCTAGTAGTCATTTTTTTTTATTTTTTTTGTATGTTTGCAATAGTTTTGGACTTAACTGCAACCTGTGGTCTAGTTGGTTGATGTGACTGAAAAGCTCAGACGATGACTATGCTTTCTTGTTATGTTCACTTTAAGACTTGCTGGGAAGCTTTTACTGCACTTCCAGTTACATAACGTGCTCTTGTCAACTTGATTATTATTATTTCACTTCATCTGTCTTGTCAGCTCCACTCCACGTGCGGCTTGTGTGAGTGCAGGTGCACCCAAGGAGAGCAGTGTAAGAAGAAACTATGGCAATCATAAATGACAGCAGTCTACAGTGAAGACTCTTCCACTGAGCGGAAATAAGACCAGTTCAAATAAATGACGTCAATAGAATAACTTCTTTTTTTTTTTTTTTTACTTAAACCTTGTAAAGCTGGTATTGGACTGATATCAGCAGATTCCCAAAACAAAGGTATCAGTATCACATCTAAACTGGAAGAAGTTGGATTGAAAGCTTTTATAGACTTTGTAGTCATACAGAGCATCTAAAAAAATGCTACTGATGCATCTCAAAATTGCTCAGTAGCATGTTATCTCATCTTCAACTGGGTCGATTAAAACAGGTACTTTGAAATGTAGAGAGGAATGTTGGTTAAGTGTTTTACTACCCGTACACCCATAAAATGGGTAAGGTAAAAAAAAAAAATAAATAAATAAATAATAAAATGAGGGAAAACAGGAAAAAAAAAGAGAACAAGCCACACGATCTTCACTTACATGGATCCCAGACATGATGAAGGGAATTAGGCAGGAGGTGTCCTCAGGCAGGTAGCGGTCACTGTTTAACTAGTACCATGAGAGCTGTAAGACATAAAAGTAAAAGGCATTAGAAATACAACCAACAACCACTGAGTATGTACTTTCTTCTGCATTATCACAGTCTATATCATAGCATAAGGACACACAACAAACAAGCGCATATCCACAGTAACCAAATAACAACCACATCTTGTTGCCTGGTTCAATCAGTCCATCTGTCACTCCAAGTCATCAGTCCATCACAGGGCTAATAAAGACAGACAACCACTCATGCTCACATTCAGACTTATGGCCAATTTAGCTAACCCATGCACATCTTTGAACTGTTGGAGGAAGCCAGAGTATCCAGAGAGAACCTACACACGCATGGGGAGAATATGCAAACTGCACACAGAAATGCCTCAGTCAGCCAATGGATTCAAACCAGAACCTTCTTGCTGTGAAACAACAGTGCTAAACACTGCACCACCATGCTGGTCAAAGATTCCCCAAAGAATTGTATAGTGCCAATCATGAGTCAGTACACAAAATATTCACGCCAAACAATACACACATCTCAGAAAAAAATTGTTTTTTTGCACAATGTGCAAGAAGAAAATCAAGAGTATTTCCACATTTTTCCACAGCCACTGTGTGTATTTCACTGAATATGACTGAAGTAAAGACAAATGTATTTAAGACTTATTTTAATTTGGCTGATTTTCATGATGCAGCAGACTCATTTATCTAGCGCTGTTATACAGATTGGATTAAATTCTAAAATTTGGAGGCTGTAAAAGAGGAGAAGGTTCTCCTGCCCTTTGATAACAGCTGACACTATAGAGCATCTTACTTCATTTACTCACTTTTTCATGATGACCTTGATACGGTCACACAGGGAAGAGAGAAAGGATGTACGCATGTATGTGCATAGCCAGAAAATTACATGTGAGTAAAATATTTTATGTAGCACTGGTGTTTTTATATGTGTGCCTTGGATTGTCTTTGTGCATCTGAAAAGAGAATGTGTTTTTATTGAAGCTGCCGAATTAACTGCCACATTGTGCTTTAAAGTGTTATTATTATTTCTATTATACACACTATTAGCAATAAATACACAAAGTAGTTCAATATAGCAACAGATAAAAGTAGTAACAAAAGGGCTCTCACAGTAGGCTCCATTCAAGCATCTCACTTCCACCCAGTCCAGAGAACAGGAAGTTAAAACAGGGAGGGTGGAGCATGAGTAGGAGGAAGTGGCTGACGCATTTTTTCCAGTGGTTCTTATGGAGGCAGGAAAGGGCTGTATTTGGATATCAATGGGAGAATGCGTACACTGTTTGTCTTTAGACCAATTTTAATGAACTTTAAATGAAGCCAGTTTGAAAGGGGTCAGTATTGGGGGAGAATAAACAACAACAACTTGAGTGCAATTCAGATCTCATTCTGACTTGCTCTGCATATCTTGGGTGGACATAATTGAAAAGAGCCTCAAGCTTTTACTTTGATTATATTTCACTGAGCAAAAGCAAGTTGTTTTCTCACTTACGAAGCAACTCAGAGCTCTGTGTAATTTTAGATCCATGAAAATGATGCATCTCCTTCAAAGAGCCTGGCATTCTCCCTGAGAGCCAAGCTTCACAGCCCTACCATATCCTGTGTTGAAACAGGAAACAGCCTAATTGCAGACCACTGCAGAGCAGTATGCAAACTGACAGAGCCAAATATATCCAAGGCCAGGCTGCTCTAGTCTACCCAGAGGGCACCCGATTCATTTCCCTTTACCATTCTTTACATCTAAAGCAGCCCTGCTAGAACAGAGCAGCTACACTTGCTAGCCAATAAAAGGGAGACGAGTGAGTGCTATTCTTATCTTGCTTCAGTGCAGAGGAATGCCTGCAAGCTATTCGAGAGTTTCAGCATCACACTGCTTACATCACTCTCCTTAAGTTCATCAAGTGGTACTCAGTAAGAGCCTGTGACTATCTCAATTCAATTTTCTATAGAAGACAGTGGAGCAATGACACAACACATCTTCTCACGCAGCAGACTATTTCTAACATATATGCCTGCACTGAGATACAGGTTTGATGATGGGAAAGGCAGTCCACATAGTGTAATTATATTGTATGGCATTACTCTTGAGTATTTATGTAAAATCCCAAAGACATGATCAGTCTGACAATGTGACACCTCATTAAAAAAAACAGGCAAAGGGCTAAGTGTGCTTGGGTAAGTTGCTACAGGTTCTGGTCCAGTGTGAAACTTTATCAGATGTTTCAAGTGGACTGGATAAAAAGTGCAGCCAGCCAATGTGTTCATGTGCTGTGGAAACAGAGAGCCAATCCAAAATCCAGTTGCCTGTATGGATGATCGTGATGTCCAAGTAGTCATTAAAATATTAAAAATAAAAAAAGCTTATATTACTATTCCAAGTCTTAAAATATATGTCCCATCCCGCCCGTCCCCCGGGAACCTCAAAGGTCTTTTCCAGAGACTAATAAAATTAAAAAAATAAGAAAAGATGGAAGAAGATTGGTCAGGCATCTGTGGTGGGGTGAGATGCATCTGTACAAACAGAAGAAGCAAAGACAAAGAGGACTACTGCCTTAAAAAAATAAAAATAAAAAAATAACAGGGTTCTAGCCACTGGTTGATCACACGCTGCTGAGGTTGTCTGGCGCCGGGCTGAGAATTTCACCGGTTTGCTTTTCTATCATTGCAATTAGCAAGTGGGCACGCATATATGTCTATACACACCGCGCACTCTGTGCATCTTATTTTAGAGCAGCGTAACACAGACTAGAGGGATCCACACTCCCTATCGACATCAAGTCACCTGTTCCAATCAGATTCAGGTGCCTTCAATGACCCATAGGACCAACCATTATCACAAAATATTACATACATATTATCCAGCTGTTCACAGTCACTTAATTAGCAAGATGGCATGGCATTTAGTGTTTAGCATTAGCTTGCTAATGCAAATTAGCAAGCTAATGCTAATTTGGGTGAGTCAAACAGTTCCCAGTGAACATGAAACAGCAATTAAGCTTGAAATGTCCAACCATAACAGACTAGCCTGGGCATGTGGACTTTCAGTTTATTGTTGGCCTGCCATAAATATGAAGCATGATGAGCAATAAAAACAAACTTAAAAAAACAAACCTTGTTTAATGAAATGGTTCAACTGTATGTCTCTTCAAATATTACATCAAAGAGTACATTTATTGTTCCAGCTCACCCCAAAATAACCACATGCACCACACATGCATGGAAATCACTTCTTTCTTCATGTCCCTCCTCCTAATTGTCTTCTGTTCTGTGACAGCAGCTGACTGTCATGGCAACACACCAAGTGATGTAACAGCAGGCTTTGATGCAGCGTTGCTTTCCCCTCTGCTGTGCCAGATGACAGTAATAATGTTACAGTTTTATTTCATGTGCCATTTTTATTCTAACCTGCATTGTGTGCTCTATCCTGTTCCTTTTAAACCTTTGTGATTCATATCAACTGCTGCAACCTAGTGCCCTTTGATGAACGTAGATTAAAGAGATTAAGTGCTCACCTCCCATCTACAGTACGCCTGTATGATCTTGTTTCACCACATTAATATTTCAGTGCACCGAAGCTCTTAGACAACTTTCTGCATTTTCCATGACCTTAGAGAATGCAGTGATGTTAACTCGTTTCTTGTTTCTGTACTATACACCTCCATCCTGATTCCTGAAGAGTCGTTGCTCTGTGCACCATAGAACATGGGCTACAAAGAACTATCAAAAACGATGGCAGGGCTGTGTTTTTTGTTATATAGTGTCCAGACTTCTGAAATCAATTCTGAAAAGACAACTGAGATAGCAGTAACAAAAAATTACTTATACACCCCCCTATCGAAAGAAAGGACAGCACTGCAAAATAATCTACTCCTTCACTTTGTTCAAGTCCAGAAAGGGGGATGACTACATTTCCAAATCATTATCTGGAAAATGACAAATGTTTCCTTTGAAACCAATGCAACACTCTGACATGGATCTCTAACTGTGTTATCATTTTATTTTGTAGTAAAGCCTTATCACATCTTCGTGTTTTTGCTTTACAAAAAGGTGTAATTTGCTCCCAAATAGAAATCGTTTCACTGTTCCATAATGTTAAAGGTGCTGTGAAATGGAAGAGGCTGCTCCTGACATAAAAGAAAATAATCTTTGTGTCAAAGCACATTTTCTAATTCAGTTGTTGGGAATATTGTGAAATGAATGTCATCTAAACAAAAAAAAAAAAAAAGGCTTAAATCACCATTCAGTGATGGCAGGGATCAAGATCCCAAGATCCTTCAACTACTCCACTTCCTACCCTTAGCTATGGGCATGACCTTTGGTTAGTGATTGGATACAAACAGCCTAAATGAGTTTCTACTGTGCATAAATGAGATTACTTTGAGCTCAGTCATTTGGGAGGGGCTCAGAGTAGAATTGCTACTCGTCCACATCTAAAGCAGCCAGTTGAGGTTGCTGGGGCATCTGCCAACCATGTCCCATGGACACCTCCTAGGTGAGATGTTTTGTCCATGTCCTACTAAGTGGCGATACCATGGCAGACCTAGGACACACTGGGGCAATTATGTCTCTTGGCTGACTTGGGAATGCAGAGGAGTCCTTTTGGAAGAGCTGGGTAGGGAAAAGGGGGTCTGGGCATCTCAGGTTAGCCTACTTCCCTTGCAAACTGGACCCAGATAATTGCAGAAAATGGATAGATGGAGCAATGGCAGTGGGGGAGCTCTAAGATGTATCCAGGGGTTTTCCTGGCTCAAAGTAAAACTTTGGGGGAGACTTAACGCTCCATATTTTTGCTTTGGTAGCAAGCTACAATTTTGGTCATTTAGCTCACGTTCTAGTCCAACTCTTATCATCTGCCTCAGTCCAAGAAAGAGAATGTTTAACTGATTGCTGCTCTGTCAGCTTTTCCTGGATAAATAAAAGCTTAAAAACAGAAATCACCAGAGAAGGGTGGTGTTTAACTGAGATTGCTGTTGTTGGTTTCTAAAATTACTGTGACAAGGCCTTGGGTTATGTAAGCTCAAGTCCAAAGCAGGCCTGAGGCAATCTACAGATTACAGTTTAATAGTAAAGCTTCTACAAGAACTTATTAAAGTCTTCTTTTACTTGGGGGTGGCAACATAGCTTGACCTAGATATCTGTCTGTTAAGATGTCAATAATTACCCTGAGGGAAATTTAATTTACCGAGACAGCATTATACCACAGCGTCCATCACACTCAACAAAGAACGGCATTATATATAAACCTCGTAAACAACATTCCCAATGAATTCCAAGTTTGGTTAGTCAGGTAATGCTAAGCAATCTGGTGCTGAGAGCTCAATTCACAACAGTAAGTGTTTTCAGCGTATTGCATATTTTGCATATTATGCTGTGTGTTGGTTCTTTGCGAACTGCTGGTTTTCTACACTGTTTAAACTTGTCTCTTGACTCCAAGACTCCAATCAAAATCTGTATTTTAACAGCTTTTAGTCTTACTAGGGGGGAATTAATCAAATAAATCCTTCAACATTTAGCACTTTCCAAAAGATCCCATGTTACACATATGAATATGGCACGTGAATTAACTGCCAGTGCTGTCTTCAACAAATTAAAGCTTATGGAACTACCAAAGAGTTGTTGTCAGTGAGCGTGTGCTTGTGATCTGCACTATATTGCCAAAATTATTCACTCCACCATCCAAATCATTGAATTCATGTGTTCCAATCACTTCCATGGCCACAGCTGTATAAATCAAGCACCAAGGCATGTAGTCTGCTTCTACAAACATTTGCTAAAGAATGGGTCGCTCTGAGGAGCTCAGTGAATTCCAGTGTGGTAACCATGATAGGATGCCACCTGTGCAACAAGTCCAGTTGTGAAATTTCCTTGCTACTAAAAATTCCACAGTCAACTGTTAGTGGTATTATAACAAAGTGGAAGCCATTAGGAACAACAGCAACTTAACCACAAAGTGGTAGGCCACGTAAAATGACAGAGTGGGGTCAGCAGATGCTGAGGTGCATAGGGCTCAGAGGTCACTAGCTTTCTGTAGACTCAATTGCTACAGACTTCCAAAGTTCATGTAGTGCAAGAGCAATGCGTAGAGAGCTTCATGGAATGCATCAGCAGGCACAATGCAAAGTATCGGATGCAGTGGTGTAAAGCACGCCGCCGACATGTTCTCCTGAGTGATGAATCTTCAGCATACCAAGACATTTTGGACAACTTTGTGGGAGAAGTTTAGGGATGGCCCCTTCCTGTTCCATCATGACTGCACACCAGTGAACAAAGCTCCATAAAGACATGGATGAGTGAGTTTGGTGTGGAAGAACTTAACTGGCCTGCACAGAGTCCTGACCTCAACCTGACAGAACATCTTTGGGATGAATAAGAGCAGAGACTGTGAGCCAGGCCTTCTTGTCCAACATCAGTGTCTGACCTCACAAATGGTTTGGGAAAGAAAAAAAAATCCCCACACACTTATAAACCTTGTGAAAAGGCTTCCAAGAAGAGTTGAAACTGTTATAGCTGCAGGGGTGGGGCATCATATGAATGGGATGTTACTCAAGTTCATATGTGTGTGAAGGCAGACAAGTGAATACTTTTGGCAATATAGTATATGTTTATGTTTACCCAGACACAGATACAGTTGGCATGCGCAATCCTACCAAGTAGCTAGTGGCTTTAACTAATAAAACTCATCTATGAGGGAAATTAAGGACCGATAAAATCCACCCAGTTTTGGAAGAACAGAAACCAGTTACAGGTGCAAACAAAGGAGAGCAAGGAACTGATGTTATTGCACTGTGTGTACATTTGAATTATTCATGGAAGCAGTAGTAAATGAACGTTGCGCATATGTGAACATGCATGAAGCATCTTTCATTCTTGTCAAAATCATGTTATCTCAGAGTCAGGTTGCAGTGGTAGATGCCCATCAGGAGGATCAGGACATTTTCCAGTGCCCTGAGCACCGTTTTGGCCTGCTGTGAACAGCCAACTTATGGTAATATTTATAACAAGCAAGGTACTACTATACCAACAAATAAGGTTAACCTACAAAACTAGCAGTCTGGTGGTTTGTGGCCTCTGGGTTCTCTGGCTGTCCTGTTTCAGGAAAAAAAGAAAAAATAAATAAATAAAAAGGAACCACAGCTTGTTAAGCTGAGTTGGGCTGCAGGTACTTACTTCTACTTATGCAGAGATGTATCTGCATGGTCAAAGATGGGCCAACACACCACCCAAATCCCCTGTTAAACTTCACTCTGCAACCAAAGACATCTAATGCAAAACTAAATTAGACTACATGTTTTACTGTAAAATTAGATGAGTGTTGATGGGAATTACTGAAATACATAAATTCAACCTGTTAAAAAAAAAATAATTTCACTGTGAACAAACCTGCCATTTTCAAAAAAAATTTAAATCCTGCATTTAACTGACAATATACACAATGCTATGAGTAGGGAACAAAAAGAGCAGCAAGCTGGGGACTCAGCCATGATGCAGCACCGGAGGAGCAGGGAGGGCTAAGGGCCTCCCTCATGGGCCCAACAGTGGAGTTTGCTGGCATTTGGGCATGAACTGAATTGTAGCGTGTTTTTTTTTTTTTTTTTAAACATATGAGTTACAAAGATATATTAACCACATTTGGTTCAGTGCAAATAAACTGACTGTTACCAATGACACAATATCAACAGAATGTCTCATCTCTAGCGCAGTTAAGTGTAGTGCAGTTATGACTATTGAACCTCAACTCAGACTCAATACAAAGTTTGTATTGTTGAGTGTACTGGCAGCAAAAAAAGGCAAGAAAATATGGAAATGCAACCTACTGGGTATGCAAATATACAGTGTAAGCTTACACCAAAAAAGCCTCACACACGTAGAGCTTCTGCAGAATGGACAGCACAAAACTGTCAACAGCAAATGACTCGTGGCATTTGCCCATATGTAAATTACTTGACAGTGAGGCTGGTTGCAGCTGCAAAAGATAAACACATATGAGGCATATTGGGTGTGTAACAGACTGTATATAATTACATACGGAATTAAATAGTTGGGATTTTAAGATATTCAGCTGAAGCTGAGACAGATGAATTGTTAGCATGAGAGTTCAGGTGTTTTTTGACAGAACAGATGCAATACTACTTTTTAATTGCAAGGTAATCCATCGCTTTCTTGACCGCCCTGCTATTCAAACTGTGAGCTTTGCATTCAGTTTGAAATGAGTTTCAAAATACAACCTCCAGAAAAGGCAATTTTTTGAAAGAATTTCAGTTTGCCAATGCTTGACTGTTTCGGATTCATAACAGGGGTAATTGGGGGGGTTGGTCAAAGTGCTGTTATAGTTAAGTCAATGAAGTGTGTGAGGTTTGATGAATCTACATTGAACAATATGCATCTTTCCTGTTAATTTGACATCCTAGGTCACATCGTTTGAGTTACAGCCAACGTTAAAGGTTTTTGTAGAATAGACGCCGCTGACGCCAAGGTTATGACACGAGCTCGACTTTTTGTTCCAAACAGCAGAGCTAAAAAGAGGCAGTGCAGCTAGCCAAACAATGTCTTCATTAAATCACAGCATACAACAAGTCCAACAGGCTGATGGTTAATTAGAAATATATGTGGCAACACCGTCATCATATCAGAGGACAAATGTCTGAAAAACAGAGGCTTTTTTTTAATAAGCTTTTGATTTTCAAACTCAGCAGCACACTTCTTCAAAGCTGTACTGAAAGGAAAGGGGTGGTGCATTAAAATGGCCATTAAAAAAAATAAATACATGGCAGCAGGCAGGCTTCATGGTGTGCATTTGTTTCTGTATCTGTATTTGCAACTACATTGACGTGTGTCTATGTATCAATGTGCCAACAGACCCCCCACAAGGAAGCAGGCACCAATTAGTGGAAATGCAAAGAGATGATGTGCCCAGAGATGCAAGCAGCTTCCCCAGACATTTAATGGGCCTCAGTGTCCACATGCCCTTCATCTAGATGAGCTGTCTTCCAGCACAGCAAGCAGCCACTACTGGGCCTCCACATGCTTCAGTGATCACATGACTGATGGACTGTTCAAAACAGGGGCAAGGCAAAAATCACCATCAACATTATTTCCCCATGATTCTGAAATAAATGTTTTAAAAAAATAAACACTGAACTGAAAAGCGAAACAGCTAAAGAAAAAGGGTGATTTAGCAGATTTATCGAAGGACTGACCGTACTAACATTTTGGCATTACACTCGGTCACTTGATTTTACGTTTTTTGTTTTGTTTTTTTTTAATTAAAGTGTGCATGGCATGCAAAAAGAAAGGATGACACCTATGTCACTCTGTTGAAAGAGACTTGACATATCTTGTGAGGGGTGTACTGGAAACAGAGTACGCTACTCTAACATTTATACATCTGTTAAGCCGTGTCATAAATTCTTGCCATGACTTGACTGAGATACAGGAGAGGCTACAAATTATTCCCTGATCTTTCATAGTTTATTACCTTTCATTACCTGTGTGTGAGTTGGAAGGAGAGGCAAGAGACTGACCGGAAACAAGAATCTAAACAAAGGAGTTTGAAGCAGTGTGTACAATACTGGCTGCTCGCTGCAGAGCCACTGGCCTAATCAGTGTCCCAATTAATGTAAAAAAACAAACAAACAAACATTTAGACTTAAAAATGATTAAATTCCCCCCAAAATACATTGTGCTCATGTTTTTCAAAGATAAAAAGTCATGTAGAGTACTTATTTTGGTAAATAAATACATTTTTGTTGCTATAAAAAAAAAAAAAAAAAACTCAAACCAACCAATCATTTAGAGGTTGGAGATTAAAAGGCATAACTTCATTGAAAAACTTATATATCAATAAAAAGTTTGCCTCATTTGCAATGTTAAGGGACTGTTTTTCTCTTCCAGATGCAGATTTTTTTTTTTTTTAGATATTTACAAGTTAGAAATTATGTTCATCTTAACATTCCGAATTTTGTCTCTCTTCCAGAGGAAGTGAGGTTATGTAAGTTGATGCTGGAGCCTCCAAATTCAAAAAAATTAATTTCAAACCTTGTTGACATTTTTACCGAGCAAATGGATTTTGCTACCAACTCCTTGAGAGTTGCTTGGGAGGAGGAACTGGGCTTGCAGATTGACAAGGAGGTTTGGGAGGAGGGTCTTAGGAGGATTCGGTCATGTTCTATTAATGTGAAACATCAGCAGTTCAAGGTGTTTCACAGACTCAAAAACGAAATTGCATAAAATATATCCTTCAGTTTCCCCACTTTGTGATAAATGTAAGTTGGCGGATGGCTCCTTGTCACGCTTGTTTTGGTCATGTCCTAAGCTCTACCAGTAGTGGTGCGACATCTTCAACTGGCTCTCAGAAGCATATAAGTGTGTGTTGGTTCCAGACCCCCAGATTGCATTATTTGGATATTCTCCCTCTCTTATGACCCACAGCATCTCTGTGCAAAAATAGTGATATATGGAATGGTTACAGCCAAGAAAGTAATTTTAAAATTGTGGAAATCTGATAGAGCTCCTCAATTTAAAATGTGGCTAACAGAACTTTTAGAGATACTTCATATGGAAAAACTGTGGTATGATATTTTGGGCTCCACTAATAAATTCTGTAATGTCTGGCAGCAATTTATGGCTCATCTTAATAAGTATAAGGTTAATCCAAATGCACAGCTGGTTTCGTAGTATGCCACCCATCTTTTTTTAGGCAGGTACCACCATCACATAATATAAATGAAAATGTGAGTAGCGTTGAGTAGTGATGGGTTATGTAGTTATCTGTCCTGACATGTCTGTTATTGTTTTTTGTCGTGTTTTTTTTTGTTTGTTTTTTTGTTTGCTTGTTTGTTTTGTTGGTTTGTTTTATTGAAGGTTAAATAGGTTGTTACTGATTTAATATGTACGATTTTGTATGTATCCTTTTTTTTTTTTAAATTCTCTTTAAAAATTAATAAATATATATTTATAAACCATTGTTGTGTCAAAAAGTGATTTCCTGTATTTGCCAAAAAACGATTGCCCATATTTAAAGTGTTGTAAATCACTTGTTGGCCTTGGAACAGATGGAAAAGGTAAGATGCTACAAATTAAAGTTAAATGGCCTATCTAGGATCACAATGACTGTTCAGAAATCGACATTTGTTCTTTGTTTTGTCATTCTTGTCAAAGTTTGACGACTGGGTTAGATGTCTGATGAGCGGCATTTTACTATGTAGCTACGGGTACGTCCTTGGTGATCGGTGAGCATGTGTACTTGGTCATTCTACATGTACAGGGGTTGGACAATGAAATTGAAACACCTGTCATTTTAGTGTGGGAGGTTTCATGGCTAAATTGGACCAGCCTGGTGGCCAATCTTCATTAATTGCACATTGCACCAGTAAGAGCAGAGTGTGAAGGTCCAATTAGCAGGGTAAGAGCACAGTTTTGCTCAAAATATTGCAATGCACACAACATTATGGGTGACATACCAGAGTTCAAAAGAGGACAAATTGTTAGTGCATGTCTTGCTGGCGCATCTGTGACCAAGACAGCAAGTCTTTGTGATGTCTCTAGAGCCACGGTATCCAGGGTAATGTCAGCATACCACCAAGAAGGACGAACCACATCCAACAGGATTAACTGTGGACGGAAGAGGAAGCTGTCTGAAAGGGATGTTCGGGTGCTAACCCAGATTGTATCCAAAAAACATAAAACCATGGCTGCCCAAATCACGGCAGAAATAAATGTGCACCTCAACTCTCCTGTTTCCACCAAAACTGTCCGTCGGGAGCTCCACAGGGTCAATATACACGGCCGGGCTGCTATAGCCAAACCTTTGGTCACTCGTGCCAATGCCAAACGTCGGTTTCAATGGTGCAAGGAGCGCAAATCTTGGGCTGTGGACAATGTGAAACATGTATTGTTCTCTGATGAGTCCACCTTTACTGTTTTCCCCACATCCGGGAGAGTTACGGTGTGGAGAAGCCCCAAAGAAGCGTACCACCCAGACTGTTGCATGCCCAGAGTGAAGCATGGGGGTGGATCAGTGATGGTTTGGGCTGCCATATCATGGTATTCCCTTGGCCCAATACTTGTGCTAGATGGGCGCGTCACTGCCAAGGACTACCGAACCATTCTGGAGGACCATGTGCATCCAATGGTTCAAACATTGTATCCTGAAGGCGGTGCCGTGTATCAGGATGACAATGCACCAATACACACAGCAAGACTGGTGAAAGATTGGTTTGATGAACATGAAAGTGAAGTTGAACATCTCCCATGGCCTGCACAGTCACCAGATCTAAATATTATTGAGGCACTTTGGGGTGTTTTGGAGGAGCGAGTCAGAAACATTTTCCTCCACCAGCATCACGTCGTGACCTGGCCACTATCCTGCAAGAAGAATGGCTTAAAATCCCTCTGACCACTGTGCAGGACTTGTATATGTCATTCCCAAGACGAACTGATGCTCTATTGGCCGCAAAAGGAGGCCCTACACCATACTAATAAATTATTGTGGTCTAAAACCAGGTGTTTCAGTTTCATTGTCCAACTCCCGTAGATCTACAGTGCTGTTCAGTTCATTCTTACGAACCAGTTGGAAAAATTTGGAGTGACAGAAAAGAGGAGAAAATCACCCAGATTTATCTTGCGAATTCAAACTTCCTAAACAGCGATAAACACTTTAAAAAATGAGAAGTAATAACTGAATTAGTAACTGAATTTAAATGATCACCAGTATTGATTTGCCCTTGATCCTGCATGCCATATACATGAGCTCACTTGAACGTTGATTTATGATTTTCACCTTCGCACTAGGCCTCACTATAGTCAACCTGAAATAAAGCAAAGGATGGAGGGCTGCCCTCACTATTTTTAGAGGCTTGGGACTCTCAGCCACTCCTGAAGTTTGTCTGCATACATCTGCTGCTCTCCTCTACTCTAATGAATGATTTACTGCTGGGTGGGTGCCTTAGCTATACGAGTACATAAAAACTAAATGAGGACCACTAACCCCAAAAGCAAGAGGATAACAAGTCTCTCTGGTTGGATAGTAGGTAACAGGGTGCAGACCACTACCAGTGGGTGGAAGTGTATAGCATGCAAGTGCTGTGAAGTCTACAACATCTGAGCCTAGTGAGTGGCAGGCTAGCTTACAACCCACCAAGAAATGAGAAGCTGGCTTTAATATTAAAACTGAACTTTTCTTGAATTTATCGGGCATTTTGAAAGTACAGCCGCTTAGAAATTACTTAAAAAGGGGGAAAAAAATATATACTGAAGTAAAAATTTAAGAAATTGAAATTAACATTATTTTTAAGCAAGTTAGATTTTACAGGCTGCTAATTCAGATCCACGTCAAGGAACAGCTCACTTGCATTTCATTTTAAATCAAAAGTTTAGTTTGCCGAGCTGTAGCTGTGGTTTGCTCAGATACCAGTGAGGCCCTAAATTTAAATGAATTTGATAACCCTGCAGCAATTTTTCCACACTGCAGGAAAAGCACTCTGTGGTCCTACTGGTCAAAACCAGGGGACACACTGTGAAAAGTATATATGATTTGTGAGAAATTAAAAACAATTCTGATTGGCTATTATATTATTTTGATGGGATTTTGTGAAGTGTCTAAGATGTGGCATTGGTTGTTTTCAATTATAATGCACACACACAACAGTCGATAAAATTATCAGCTGTCCAAAGTCCTGTTTCAGTCCTGATACATTTGCTGGGTTGGGTTATGGTAAGTGGCACTCTGTCCTCACTTTCAGTAATTATTCAGTGAGTAATTATATTTGAGAACTTTAACAAGAATGTTTAGTGTATAGCGTCTAATGTCCTCAGCAGGTTAAATTATATGTAGTCAGCCACAGTTCTCTAGAGTTTCAGTAGCACTGTGGAGGTGGGGGTTTTTTTGTTGTTTTTTGGGGTTTTTTTTGTGATATTCACATGGGTAACAAGATACTGACTGACTGGCTACACTTTAAAATATGATGCAGGGCACCAGAAAAAATGAAGACTAGCAAATTTTAAAGGTATGAATTAATACTGCTAGACTAGAAATTTGGTCTCTCAATTCACTAAAATATGCAACATATGTTGAAATGTGTATCAAGACCACAGGAGGAAAATACTTTCTTGTAACGTTTTCCATCCAAGCTGACACCTCAGGTGTGTGTCACATTGTTGTAGGTCTGCAATGTGTGTAAACACAGCTTAGATTTAAGTCTTCCTTTCCAAAGCTCCACAGAACTATCAAAGCTCTTAAGTTAATGAGGAAAAAAAGCTACAGAAGACAAACTGACACCATGATTTAAGCTGTTCTCTGTGGCCGACTCTAATAGCGCATTGAACCAAGTCGTGAGCACAACACATGCCACGTGCTGTCCGAAAGCCACTTGGCAGAGGATTTCACCGACATTGCCAACTTGTCAAATATACACAGGTGACATCTGACTGCTGTAATTAAAACTGTATTCAGAAGGATTTTCCCACACTTTAGGTCCCTGTAACTACGGAGTCTAGTACCTAAGTAAGAGTGGTTAGGTAACTTAAAATGAAGACACTCAGACCTTGATAACTGAAATGCACATCAGCATATTACTAAGATTAATAACTTTAAAAATAAAAAGTTCTGACACTAAAATTGACTTATTCCCTTTTTTTTTTTTTTTGCTCCAGAAAGAGATACCTCAAATAATACCAGGTCGAAGTCAGAGGAGAAACCCAAGTTCTCACTGGTGCAAGCCGGTGTTGGGAGAGAACGCTGAAATCTCAAGAACAGAGAGGCAGGAGAGAGTGAAGGAAGTTCAGAGAAACTGTGGCTTACTCAGTCATTATGACTGTGTGGCTCTCTCTGCCATCTGCCACATGAAACATTTCTAGCCATCATCACCTTTTTTTTTTTTTTTTTATCTGAGGTGCTGCTGTCACTGTCCCACAGAAACTCGTGTTCCTCTTTTTACCTTCTCTGATTTAGCAGCAGCACAGACAGATGGTTGCAGTGTTGCAGGCTGAGGTGGTTTTGTGGCCTCAGAAACATTTATCCAGTTTAAAAATAGTGCCCAGCACAAGCACACTTATAGCATTAACTTAGCAGCTGCAAGTTAAACAGTTTAAAGATTTTAAATAAATTTAAAACTTGAACAAGCTGTGCTTTTAACAGAAAACCTGCATAAAACTAAAAGAAATTGTTACAGTGAATTACACTACAGTTTTTTTTGTTTCTTGCTCAGTTCAGACTCTGACAGTTACTGTAGTGTAATTCACTACAGTAACTGTCAGACTCTGACAGTTACTGTAGTGAATTACACTACAGTAACTGTCAGAGTCTGAACTGAGCAAGAAACAAAAAAAAAAAAACAACCACATCCTTTCTTTGCAGAAGATTAAAGGAGTCATGCGTGCATCTAATCTGTTGACCCCTATTTTTATCTGACTGAATGAAAAATAGAGCAGCATGACACAGAACCTTCTCACTCCACAGTCAGACAGGCTAACTGACTGACTGACTGACAGACAGGTGGGAAGACAGGAGGCAGCCCTCCAGTCTCCTTCTCTGACGTAACAAGTGACAGGCTTGGGCTTGCCGCTGATGACAGATTACAAAAACAGGGAGACGGGAAGTGGAAGAAAGAAAGGAAGAGGGAGAAAGAATACCCCCCCCCCCCCCCCCCCCCTTCCTTTTGAGTTTTGGGAGGCTGCTGGACTGAAGAAAGCAGAGGGGAGGAAGGGTAGCGGTGACGGCTTATTGTTTGAGCTCTGTGTGCTGCGGTTCCAGTCTCAGCACACACTCATGCAAGCCTGGCTATTTATATCCTCTCAATATCCATGCAGGCGAAGGCAGGCTGCAGTCATTTTCATCATTTCCTTTATTCTGGAGACAATGAAGAGACTACCTGCTGGGAGTAAACCTGCTTGTACTACTTACCTTAGAGGATTCCCCCATTTATAATTGTGTTTTTTGATTTTCATGAGAACATACATTAGCTAAAGAAAAATTCCATGTTTATACAATTAGCTGAACAGGGACAATCCACCATATTTGAACTGCATTTTCCATGAAGTAAAGGGGACTTGCTGGAAAAAACAGCTAATTTCAGAGACAATGCAGTGAAAATGCCGTTGTACCACTGCACAATCTGTGTCCCCAGTGCGCCAAAATGTCTCTTTCATCTGACTAAAGACAGACAGAAGAAATCTGAGCGATGCAATAAATGCTGGCTGTAGTTTCTTTAAATATTTATCACCACCAGCATTTACCTTAAAGTCACACTGGCCCTATTTTGAATGGTATGGCACTGAGCCCTTTGTAAAGGTTTATTCTGAGCAAATGTAGAGGCATGAGTCAAGGAAGCGAGAAAGTAATGCAGGTTCTAAAGTACAGTGCAAGTATGTGGGTATGGGGCTGGCTGTACAGATTTAATTACATCCATTAATGAGATATTAGGTATAAACTCAGTGGTAATGCTATGCAAGTGTTTTGTGTTAACTGCAGAAATGAACAGAAGGAAAAGATGACTAAGGTTGTAGGAAGCTCCTCAAGTAGGGATGAGAGGTCTGAGATAGAAAAGGATGCAGGAATTATAATCCATGTGAAGAGAGATTCACTGGAGAGGCATTGCTAAGGACTACATCAGCAAGCCAGGTGAGAACTGAGACAAAACAAGCCCAAGTTTGGTGGGCAGCAGTGATGGAATTCAAAATAAGAACCAGTGGAATGTCCGCTAATAAAGTTATCACAGATGGTTTCGTTCTTTGGATGGATGGAAAACAAACACTAAAATTTGTCACAGCCATTAATATAGCGAGGCAGCCTGCACAGCTAAAGGGTGTAGCCATTTTCATACTTCAGCCCTTCTAGACATTCTTCAGTGGAGAACACAAATGTCTGACGAAGTTGAACTAGACTTCAAAAAGGTTCTTACCCTGCCAGCTCCTGAGCACAAAGTCATAATGACGGCCCAACAGCACCAAAAAGAGAAAGAACAGCACAGGTAACTGCCCAGTAGTGACCCTTTGTTCCTTCCTTCACACATATATGAATTTGAGTGACATCCCATGCTTAATCCATAGGGTTTAATAAGAGGTCAGCCCACCCTTTGCAGCCATTCTTCCAGAAGTACCGATCTCTACGCAACTGCCAAACCCAGAATTGTCCATCGGATTCGCATGATTCGCCACACCAGAGAATACATCTTCACTGCTCAGCGTGCTTTACACCACTGCATCCGCCGCGTCGCATTACACTTGATGATGATGATGTAAGGCCTGCTGCTTGGCCAAGGCACTATTCTTGAGCTAAATCTGAAAGCCAATGCGCATTATGCGCTTCAGCATCCGCTGACTGCGCTCTGCCGTTTTGCGTGGCCTACCACTTCGTGGCTGAGTTGCAGTCATTCCTAATCGCTTCCACTAGAAGTTGACTGAGGAATATTTAGTACTGAGGAAATTTCACAATGCAGTTTTTGCACAGGTTTCATCCTATCAATAATTCTTGTTTTGCCTTTCAGTATACCCCAGGAAAAGCATCTGGCATAAAAATCAAATATTCAAATCAAGTCAAATCAAATATTAAATAATTGTGACCTAAAAACTGACCAAAACTTTAGAATCATGCAGCCTTGTCCTGTAAATCATTAACAAACTCCTATGGGCTAAATGTGAGCTTGTGTGAGAAAACAGCTGAAGTGTGGGAAACAGTGCAGTGCATACAAACACATAAGTGCACTAAGTCATGGCTTAATATACACTGTCCCTTAAACAAGTACACACATATGTGCAAAAGTGGCTTAAACATCCTGGGAGGTGAGAGTGTGACTGAGGAAGGGGATGCATGGGGACATCGCCTGCTGCTGCTGCTGCTGCTTTCATTGCCTCTCCTCCTCCTTTGATGTAAAGCACAACAACTCCTCTATTCAGAACATAAGAGAAGATGAGGAGGCAAAGCACAGTGATGGAGACACAAAGAATCTCATTAGAAGCAGCCACAGCAGGGTGCTGGTACAATATGGCAGCAGCATTAGTGGCAACGGCAGCTCCGAATCTCTTCAATAAGAGAAGCAAAAGAAGAAAAAGACTCAGTGGACAAAAAAAAGAGTTAGGGAGCAGAGAGGCACACAGGGAGAAGCCCAAACTGCAAATGACACTAAAAACTATTATGGTTGAAAACAGTGATTATACAGATTGCCTGCACAATACATAATCCAAAATTTGGAAAGAAATAGCCAGGAATTTTCTGACTTTGAAAAGAAGGGAACTACAATTGGACCCTACTGCCCAAGAGAAAACAAGAAACAAAAACTGAGCTTTCTTCTGAAAAACAAGCAATACACTCATCAGGTTGTCACATTCAACAGTGTCTGATGATCAATCATATCTGCTCAGCTGTTACCCCAGTATTTAACTACCAACATAACACTGTCACGTTACCAAATGTTAACTGATTTAACTGACAAATCCCTACTATTTTTCTCCATTTGGTCGAATTTAACATATTTGTTCTGTTGCATAATATTCTGTTAACTGCTAACTAACAGTTTCTTGTAGTGTAATAAAAAATGGATTCTGTATAAAGACTTCTGACAGACAGACTAAAAATTAGTCAAGAAAAGAGCAAACGACCCAAGATAAGGAAATGCAGATACGGAGATGCAGATAGTATAAAAATGAGAGAAAAAGATGCTCACAGATGGAGAGGACAGAGATCAGGGGGACAAGGACATAGAAAAAAAAAAAAAAAAGGAGGAGTCAGATGAGTGTAGAGGAGTGGTAGGTGTAGATGACAGCGGAGAGAGGCATGGAAATGTGGTTTCTTGGCAGAGGACTGTATCTGCTCATCCTTAATGCAGTCATCTGTTGGTTCCATTGCCAACCATGAATAATAAAGGCTCCACCCCGCTATGCCAGTACTCTGAATTATTAATTCACAACCACAGACTTGCATTAGTGCACACTATGGGGTGCAAACACATTTGCCCATTTAGACTAAATCACATGTGCGTGCATACACACAGTATGTGTGCACATGCATATTCACACACTGACAATAAGTGAATTTAGTGTCCTCTCTGAAGTTTTGCTTTATAAAACTGCTCTGACGCAGAGCTGGTGATACAATTTGTTTGAGTTTACTTGGACTAATCACTACGGTTACTTTCGTGCAAATATCACAACAAATCACTCACAGATTTAATAATAAGCAAGTGTAGAATTACTCAAAACAAAACTATAACAGGAATTTATAACAGCAACATGTCAAAATACTGACAAGTATTAATTTTTCAAAATGTTTTTTAGCTATGAAAAGCGATAAACTACAGTTAAATTATCTTGCAAAAATAACCAGTTAATAATTAGTACTGTTTCTGCCATAATTGTAGCACCCAAGAGACAGTATTAACTAGGTCATTGGTTTCTTTTCATAGGCTTGGTTAAGTGATGTAGCCCAATTAGCTGAAAGGAGAACTGACACATGTAAATCAGTGCAATGCTGCTGTGACTGTACGTTAAGCACTCTCGATACTGAAGATGAGGGAAGGTCCAAGGAACGGGCATGTGTGAGACAGAAATGGAAATACTCATATTTTACCATATAAATAATATCCTAGTCTTTTTAAATAACACTAAATATGCTGCTATAGCTAAAATGCAAGCACTTACACACATACACAAAAACACCTCTTACTCACCTACTTTGCATTTCCTGCAATAAGAGCCTAACTGAAAAGACACCGTCTCCTACACATCATGCCTCTGTTAAATCAAAGCAGAAAACATCTCTGCTTCCCCACACAGATACCAGCCAACAAAACCTGCCAAACAGTCTCTATTGTTGGGCTGCAAAACAACACAAGACCATCAGAAACAAAAAAAAAAGAGAATGAGAAACCTGCAGTGAGCACATTTCACACAGAACATACAGCTGTGTGAATGTTTTAGTGCATGTGCTTCTAAGAGAATGTGTAAACTGGAAAAATGCATTTGGGCAGCACATCCAGACCTTGTTTTCACCCTGAACATTGGGTGATCGTAATGGTGCAGGTGAGAAAATACAAGTAGACACTGAGGTACACACGAGGCATTAGGAGACTTTCTGCTAATGCAGAGCCAATGTTTGCAGAGACAGCAACTGCAAATCTTGCCTGCAGAGAGTAGGACTTAGGGATTTCTTCAGTAAATTTATGAAAGCTTGACAGACTGCATGCATTGATAACCCCATTCACTCTCACAGTCCAGGGACAGGCAAGCAGCCTTAAAGTGAAGTAAGAATAAATAGAGATGCACTGTATGACCTGTATACAGTATATTTCAAATACTGGTCAGTAACAACATGCAGAATAGCACTATATCCAACTGTCCTGAGAAAATCATTTTAAATTTCTTAAAATACGGAAAGGGAACAGCAGCATGAACACCCAAAGAAACACAAAAAACATCCTGACAAATTATATTTCAGTTAAAACTCAGCATGATGCAAACTATTAAAAATGTACCAGCACTGAATGCTTAGATATATCACGATCCATGTACAGAATTTTTCCTGCTTCACAATGGACCTCTGGAGAGTGACTGCACACATAAGATAGATTGTTCCATTAAGGCAATGAGTCTGCACTACCTTACCCAGCCAACATGCGCATTCTTCTGTGTACAACTGGTCTAGCAATGTCACTTTTTTGGAGAATATAAACAGAATGACCCTTTATTAGTGCAACAACATCACAGCAAGCAAGAACCAACTACTTGTGTCAATGACACAAAATCTTCTGGTTGCCCTCTTGAGATATAAACAGGAAGAATATTAAGCAAGCACAATGGAAATAATCTACAATCTTAGATTTATCCAAATCTTTGCCCTTACTTGATGCAATAGAGGTTCAAACTGAAAGTGGAATTAACACTGTGGGAAGAGTGTGTGGATCTGAAATGGCCCTAAATTCTTGGGTTCCCAGGAGACTCCAGCTTTACAGAAACTTGAGAAAGGTTGGTTTGTTTTCCTTAGATGCTGACCCCCTAATGCTGTGGACATCAGCGGGAATAGCAGAAGATCTCTGAACGAGTGACTAAATGTGTGGGTTTTTTTTTTTTTTTTTTTTTTACTTTTTACTGTATTTTGCAACAGGAAGCACTGTACTGCAGGTCATTAGGAATGGATCACATCATGAGACTGGATGAGTCAGTCAGTTTTACAACCTTTTCTCTGACAAAGAAATTACCAAAGTCCTGCTGTACTGCACTGAATTGAGACGGTGATGCAACATGTTTCTTTGTGATGACAGTAGGCTGTCTGAAGGCAGAAAACTCAGGACATTCAGTCGAAACTGCACCCATTTTTCTTAGGACACCACAGGCTGTTCATTTGTTTTGTAAATCACGGGTTAAATATGAATGTTTTCAGAGCAAAATACATATTTATAAGAAGAAGAAGATGAATGAATGAATAATCTGGAGGTGTTTTGAATAGATCATCATCAAATGGTTTTATTGGGCCAGGGTGTGAGACAATCACTGAACTTTATTAATACTGCTTTATGATCTCATTAATCCAAAGATTGCTCATACAGTCTCGAAAAGAATGAGCAAGAAAAAGACAAAAGGCTTTATAAACTGTGGTTATACTAAGCTAACTACATACAGAATACATACCATCAGCTGCACTTGTTTCACTGCACATCGAGCTGTTTGCATTTCTAAAAATGTATTTTTAACATTCAGGTTGTATTGGCCTACATGTGTAACAATACTAAAAATTTTGCCTGGAACAATATCACACAGTGTGACTTTTAAGACAAACTTCTAATTAGCTAGTAATGATCATTGATCACTTAAAAGGAAGAAGAAAAAAAAAAAAGACTGAAGTGAAACTTGCAAAACAGAAGCCTTGTTTTCAGCCTGAAACCGTTATCATGATCATGCTAAAAAGGATGCAATATGGAAACCATTCGGGTTGGCTTGATTTCTTACCGAAATCTAAAATAAGTGTGGACTGTAATGAACCTGAAAGACTGCTAAAATCTCACACTGCATACGCACCCTAACAAATAATCCTCAGCAACAACATAATGTTAGCTTCCTCAAAGAGCAAACAATTTACATTTTACCAGCCACCCTTATTCAGAGTATTAAGTGCAACAAATAACACATACACTAATTCCCTCTATTTTCAATATTTCAAGTGGTGACTAAGCTACGTGGGCTATACTACTATGATGATATTCTTGTGTGCTAGGATTTTAATTTATGAAAAATAGAAGGCGGTCATTATTCAGTCCATCTCCAATTTATAATTATATACCTACTTACATCCAGCTACCAGCTACTGCTCAGCATATTATTTTCTTGAGATTATCAGCTGCTGTATCAGAAACATGCTCAGATGTAGGCCACAATTAATGATAACCAGCTACACTTCTGGTGTAATCTCTCATTTGAAACATAAGACAAAAATAAAAAAATAATAATGTGGCTTTTATTAAAAAGACAGCCTGAGGGAAACTGAACACAAAATAGATCAAGTAAAATCTTCCTTGTATTAAAGAGGAGCTAATTCAGGTCACTTTACATCTGAACACTTTGTGTGACATCATTATAGCAAAAGCTTTTACTGTATCTTTGAAGTACATCCGATAACCTGGGGGCAGGGGTGGGCACTGCTGGAGCCTCCCTGCTAAGCTAGAATTCATTGTGATTATCATCAGTGACTCATCTTGTATTCTTTTTAGGACAGTCAAAATAATTGCAGTTGGGTTTAATATCTCTATAAATGAAGCAAAAGAATACACCAACTTCATAATGACTGCACTACTTCCTCTACATTTCCCCCCGCTGACCCAAATATGAGGCGCTTCAGCGAACCAGGACGCAGGTGTTGTATGCAGAAAGTCACACTGAACAGGCAAATGAGGCTTAACCACAGGAAGTCCAAAATATAAATAACATGTTAGCACAAATTCTTATCACAGCTTGTATCCAGAGTTCAGATCAGTTTTAATGTTTATGAGCCTGACAGTGCTGATGTGACAATCGACAGCGCATCTCAATGCACAGGACATACAGCAGAGAGGTGACAAATCAAAGAAAAACCTTAATACCATAAATCCTACAGTGAGGGGATTTGGTGTGGGAAGCATTTTTTTGGCAGCATTTTATGGTCCTTAGATGGAAAGGTTACTACAAATCAATACACAGTAGTTCTGAGTCATAAACATTATCCTATGATTAAACTTTCCATCCTGATGGAAGTGGTCTTTTCCAGGAAGTGGACACCAAGGGTCAATGAGTGGTTTGATGAGTATGAAAATGATGTGAATCACATGCTATGAGCTTCACAGTCACTACATCTCAACCCAACTGAACACCTTTGGATCAATGTGTTAAAGTTCAACATCATCAAAACACCAAGTAAGGCAATATTTTTTGGAAGAATAGTGTTCCAGACATGTGGGAGGAAAATAAATACAAAAATAAATCAATGTCAAGGTGTACAGAAGCTGTTCTGAAGCACACTGTCACTAATCACTTGGCTAACACTTTCCCCTCACCCACATGGAGACAATCATGTAACCTGGTGCATTCAAATTAGTTATTTTTATTTTAATCAGTATCTGTATAGACAAAGAATTTCACGAACAGTTACAATGTGGTATTTCAATTTAGACATTCTATTATGCCTTTTTTAACTGATATATCTCAGGACTGTTACTAGCTTTTCCAGAAGAAATAAGGAAATCAAGAAGAAATACTCATTTACTGCAAAATGCTAAAAAGGTATAATTTATGACAAATGCATGAAACAATGTTTTATGCATTGTGTACAGTGTGTTACAACCAGCAGCTTCAGTGTTACACAGGTTAGATGTAGTGACAGTAGGTCTGACATGGTACAAACAAGTTAACATATAAATATATATTTTAAGATTCACTTAGGTAGTGCAAAAAGAGTATTTTTAGGTTTCTGTTTAGTTGCTGGTAGGCTTTTCTCAGTTTCAATTTAGGGCTGTAGGAGAAACATGATACTTTAACACGATTATATGTATTTAAACAGTATTATGTTAATTATGCAAATAGGGATGCATAATTAACACTGTCAATAAGTGTTACAGATGGACAGGATCGATAATTACTGCCTAGCTCCCACATTAACATTATTTTATTAGTTTTAGCTACTACCTAGCCAGTACCTTAATAATACAAGATGATTAACGTGGCTATTGGATAATTAGCAATAGTTAAACAGCTAACGTTAACATGTGCAGCACACCGGTTAATTCTTCAGTGTTGTTGAAACGGGAGCTTTACTGACCTCTCAAAAATTCTCCTAAAGTGTTGTTCAGTGCTGTGAATGTCAACTATTTCAGCTATTAGTGAGGGGAGGGCCTGTGTGCCTGCCTCTCTGCAGCAATGCTGTTTGAAGTGGTGCCTGAACTGGAGGAGGCAAAAATGGCATTTTTTGGTCGTGACACTCTTGTAAATGAGTATCTAATCTGATATTAATTTTCTATACTGATTAGTTTGAGTATAGATTCCCCCCCAGTGAATTTAACTGTTTAAGGTAAATTAACCTGTGCTGAATATTCTGACATACAAGCTATCAGCATGAGGCAAGAGAACATAATATGATTTTACTGGTAAACATTTAACAAACACAAAAAAGCAAACAAACAAGAAAACTCAATTTTCCAACACAATGGCATACAGTATCACTCACATGAAATAGGCTTTACACCAGCAGTGAAACGTTCAGTCCTGTGCTCTTCTGCAGGATTCCACTTAAAGAGGAAGTGTCCGACTGTTTCCCACGGCCACCTCATTTCCTTCTCCTCATTAATTCAAATCAGATCGTGCAAAATCCAAAACAAACTTTTGTCATCGAGCTGATCTATCGCTTAAATAACCAACCACTGTGTTTGCTACTTTGCACCATGAAGCAGCTCTTGGTAAACAACTAAGGTGGTGTATTGAAGGATGACGAGGCCACATCCAAGTTATATGACAGTTTCATTTTGGACCTAAATTATTACTTAATGTCAAAAATGGTTTACAGGAACTGATGGGGCTGTCATCAAGCTTCTTTACCAATGGCAATACCTCTTAAATGTATCAACCAAGCTACCACACAAACAAAACATTACATATAAAACCAGAAAAGATATTTACGGACAGAACAGTATGACTCATCGCACACTGCGAGCACAGAGAATGACCACATTAATGAAAACAAACCAGTTTTCTTGGTTATGGTTAACAGCACTACAGGTTCAGAAGCAGCTAGTGAACAGGCAAACAGGAAAATGCTAAAATGTCAGATTATTTCATTATCCTTTTGTCAAAGAGCTCCCAGTAGGAAATCTCTGGAGCCTGTGGGCGTAGTGAAAGACTAAGGCATGTGTCAGGCCTACAGCTCTCCTCATTGCCTGCATTGTGTAGCTAGCCAGCAGGCGTGGCGCTAGAAGGCTCCCGGTCGTCAAGGAGCTGTCCAGCCGCTGCCCAGATGGAAAAGCCAAGCTGAGTTTGCACGCAAGACGGCTGCCACAATGCCACTATTCTACTGGGAAGCATGATCAGTAGGAGGGAGAGGATGTAGGGGGTTTGCCTCTATTACAGCACAGGCAGAATGGCCACAGAAGACGTAGTGAAAAAAAAAACAGGGGAACAAAGTATTCAGAGCAGAGTATTATGACTGAAGTTTTTTTTTTTTTTTTTCTCTCTCAAGGGATGCATAGGATGGTTTATTTAACAAATTAATACAAGCACCTGCCTCTCCAGTGAGTTTATCAACCTGGTCCAACTCCAACTTAATGGCCTTGGACTGTAGCACGCAGCTTGCTCTTTTTCCTCTGCATACTTGTGGAGCTCAGTGTGGTGGCACAAGAACCAGCGCTACACCTGCTGCAGGTTTTGGTCATGGCAGCTCTCAGGCTCACAGAGCCTGCCCAGAGTAGAACTATACCTGCCAGCTACAGTCCAAGACACCTGGGCTGGAATCCATGGGATGAGAAACTCATTGGCAGGGAAATTAAAAGACACTGAAGACCGCCACAAGAGTAACCAGATACCCTGCCATTAGAAGAAAGACTTGAAAGAAAGGTCTGGTACTAGCTGCTTAGCAGTGACTGAACTTTCAAAAAAGAGGAAGTGGACTGTCCACTAGTAAATCAGTCAGTTGGGGTTTTCCCTCTGATGGTTAAAAAAAAAAAAAAAAAAAGAAGAAAGAAAAAAGAAAACCCTGCAAAAAAACTTATATTGGCCTTGTCTGTTACTGGCTTATCTAAAATTAGATGAACATTTACCTAAAGCAGAGATCAATCTTTATCTGTTGTGTCCCATCAATTTTGTGGTTTTTGGGATCCAGCTTCATAAATTTAGAAGATTGGCTTTGTGCTCATTCAAAGACAGTGTGATGAAGAGCTCAAAGGTTGTGAGATATTTGCTGATCAGTCCTTTATAATAGTTAATTGAATGTATTCAGGTTTGGGACTGTAACTTGTAGACACCAAGTTGAGATTTGGGTACTATACAACTGGCCAATTGATCAAAATAAAAATATGCAGAGAAAAATGCTAGTACAATATCGTATCATCAGTTGAATTCCTAACACACGTGTAGTAAACAGTACTTATATTTGCTTTACAGTACAATAATGATTTGGATTACAGTAGCATCATTAACAAGAACCAGCCAGCTAGTTAGTTCTATCTGGTATCCATATGAGGAACATTTAAATCACCTACCAGCTGAGACACAATGAATTTGCTGTTCACTTCACAGTTGTGTGCTGTAATACCCTATGATGTACCTAAAAAGGGGAAGCAGTGCAGGTGCAGTGCAGATGTGCTGCCAGTTTCCATTTCTATCACCCTCTATTCAAGTGGACTGTAGCATGACTTGCCGCTTTGCATCTTGCAAGCTCTACAATAAAAAGGCATTACTCAGAAGGTGCGCACACCAAAAGCAGCAGACACACAATACACCACACTGAGCGTGTTTGGACACAAAGAATCGTTTCCTGCTACCAACTCGATGCTCTTTCATTTTACAGCTACTAAAACACTACACTAGGATACTGAAATGAACACAGCCATGAAATAATTGATGATGAATTCATCCATGCAGAGTGATGTGATAGAGCCTACTGTGCCTTGCACCATCTGTGAAATCCTGTTGCTCATGAGTGTCAGTATTAGAGACACAATAGTACAAATATTTCATATCAGAGTTATCAGTATCATCACAGTACTGATAAAAAGTGCTGAAAGCGTTGAAAAAGTACTGATACACCGAAATTGTTTTGCCAAGCTCCCCCCGAACATCTATACAGGCAGCACCCTCTCATAGATTTCCAGTCAAAGGTGTCTGAAGGGGACCATCTTCTACTGGGCGACACGTGAGAAAGAACAACTGTGAATATGTCTACCGTGTTTTACTTACTGGAATTTTTTTTATTTATTTTTTTAACACAACAAAGCTGTTAGCTTCTGGATTTTGAAATAATATGTAGGCTCTCCAGACAAAAATGCATCACACTAAAAATTACTTACCTATCATTCCCTAAAAAGTGGTCACACGTAATTTTATATCTGACAGGTAGACCATCTTCTTGCAAGGTTCCCTCAAACTCTTAAAATCAAAATATAACCACGCCTCAGATTTAACGGTCTTATTGTCTTTGAGTTACACTCTTACGTTGGCCTCCAGCAAAGCTCTATGCCTATGTTGTATCTTACTTCATGGCTTGATATGCACCTTCCCAGAAATGTAACTAGATGTTACAGTGAGCAGAACACAGCTCAACTCAACTGTGCTAAGTCTATTTAAATACAGTATATTGATTAGAACAAGGCTAATAGATCAGCAAGCAAAATGTTGCAGGTTGCATCCAAATAGGTCATCGCTATGCCATTGCTATTATTCTGCTGGTGTAAAAAATGCCTTTTTTTCCTCATTTTTATTCCCCTGCCAATCTGAGCATAGAATCAGAGTTGGTCCTGAAATTCTGCATCTGTTTTCATAAAAATAACTGCCATTCAATAATAAGTTCCAAGTGCAACATGAACGCCTCAGTTTCTGTCATGATGGCAGAGCAATGAAGACACACAGGCACACAATTATAAATGCTAACAACAACACTGCCCACTACAGCAGGGATTCGACACAGTACTATAAAATATGTTTAAGGTGGAAAAATATCTGAAGCACTGTCACCACCTTAAGCCATGCTTTCCTAGATTTTAAGTAAGCCCATGCTGCATGCATGTTGGCAAACTGCTGCTAACCTTGATTGACAGTATTTACAGTAAGTTTTTCTAGGGGCACTAATCAGGAACAGATTTATATAGAAACAGTAATACTAACCAGTGGATTTTACTACAGTAACCATTAACTGTTCCATTCTTAGTCAGTATACTGTTAAGCTCTGCACCAGTCACCACAATAAATCCCTCCTCTGCTGCTGGACTTGCCGATTAAAGAGACAGCATGCGCTGAAGAGAAGAGTCTAGAGGGGAGAAAGAAAAAAAAAAACAAAAAAAAAAGCTAAACGAGGTCATTGTGTTGAGGTCAGCAGGGCCTTGGACAGGCTTCAAATGTGCAATGAGATGGTCAGTGTAAAGACAGAGGAGCCATTACTTCCCTGCTGAGCACATAAGCCAGGCACAAAGCTTAACATGAGACAGTAACACAGATCAGCTCCTTGCAGATTTAGGGATCAAGCAGACAGTGTTTTCCCCCCTTCTTGTAACTCATTGCTAAACAGAAAAGAGCCAACGTGTATCTAGGCCTGCGGGCTTGTACTGTCACCTCTACTCCTCGTCAAGCTGCACCTCAATCAGAGTACTCTGATCTAGCCATCAGTCATTCAGTGTGATGAGGAAGAAGCTATTGACAAGAGAAGACAGGGAGGGAGAGAACTGAGTGTGGTCAAAGGTTTCTATCTGTGAGGCGTGGGCCACCTTACTAGGTGTGTGAGATTTTACAAATAAAGAGCCGCGTGACCTCACTTCTCAAAACAATCTCAGCTTGATCTAAATTTTTCTAACATTTAAGTTGAACGAATTCTTAGATGATATAAAGTTTTACATGCGGGGACCCTCGGGGCATTATGTTGGACATTCCGGCTTATGGGCAGCAGGTTATTCCTGACAGACATCACATATGGACTCCTAACATGCTGCAGTCTGGATCACCAGATTCCTCTGGGGATAATGAATGCCAAGCCTGTGCACTCCCATCTCACTCTTGGTAACAGATTTATTTAATAGAAAACCAGAAGCTTTCATGCTGCTTTCATCAACACCGTGTACTCACGGTAACTAGCACAGGAATTGAGACAAGTGGGGAAGAAAATAAGATAACTCTCTGAGAGCAAAGAAAGAAACATTTACTCTTATAATAAAAAATATATAATATAGATGCAAAAACAGAGTTGTGCAAAGCAAAATGTGTCAGGTATCTATCCAATCAGACAGTCATTTTGCCTCCATCCAGATTAAAATGCAAAGGCTAATCACTGGTCAAACCTGCTGAGGGAATCAGTTATTAAAATAGGCAACAAGATCTGGACAGATGATATTTCAGATTTCCAGCTACCACAACACACTAACATGTCAGAAAACAAGCACAGGCATGGAGATAATACACTAATCATAAGATTTGTTCCCTGAAAACAGCCAAGGAGTAAGATCAGAACTGATTAGGGTTGCTACTACAAAGCACAGAAGTTAGTTTTCACCTAAACTACACAGTGAAACTGCATAAAGTACAAATACTACAATTGGCAGTCAAGTCTTGGCTTGCTAAAGTATGTACATTTCAACATTTCAAGCAGTTATCTTGAAGTACTGTGCATGGAACCTGCATACAATGCCAAAGCTGGAGGGACAAGATACATCATAATGTTGGTCAATTTCATAAACTACCAACAGCACTGAAATATAAATATTGCAGCTGTTGATAATGCAGCTTATGTCCTTAAACCCGTAAATGTGTCCTTGAGCATGACACTGGAGCTGTACTAGTTCAAACATGATTTTCTGTAGTTTAACCTGACCCTGCACCTCCCCGTGAAGCCATGCCAAGAGAAAAACAATTTTCCCGTGGGATAAACAAAGTATCACAGTATAACCAAGTATTCTTATAGTTATTTGCCACCATTAGTTCCTTCCACACCGTTAGTTACAGTTGCATGTACTCCCCTAAAACCCAAGACAAGCGCTGAAGTTAGTAAGGGTGGTCGCCAGTTTATATTAAAACACGAGGAAAAACTGATCCGTATCTCTCAGGAACGGGGCTGGACCTCAACTCGAGTCTGTGTTCTAACGCAACGCGGAGGAGACTAAAATGACTGGATCCATTATCGGATATAACCGTTCTTTTGTCGCCCTCATTTCCCAGCAAAACGCTGAACAATACCAAAAGGCCAGGCCACAGTATTTGTGCACAGGGTCGTAATTTCAACAGCACGTTTGCTCTACCTCTACCTTTAGAGCCACCACGTTACACAAACTGAAAAAAAAACGGCGCATCTGTTTGTAAAACAGTGGTGTACAGTTCTTTGTTTTGGTGAACCCAGGTTTTTAATATTTAGGCTTTCTTGCAGTACTGCACCGCAGTGTTTCCACAGACAAAGACTGTCAAAGGAAATGGTCAAGATCCCAAGACACGACCAAGGTGTCCGACTATGGAATCAGACCAGAGAAAAGCTTGTGAGATTTTCGACACAGGCGCAGAAATCTTGGCAACATAAACGAACAAGGTAGATGTAACTTTAGCAGCTGCTTTTTCTTTGTCAGTGTTCTGCTGTACTGTCAAGCCATATGACTGTACTGGGGAGGAGTCACGAATTGTAAGTAAAAATCTGTTAAAGCCTAGCATAACGCTGAATTGCGTCCGATAATGGATCTCGTGACGTTACATTGCTCGTTAACTAGCAGCTAAAGCTAACGCTCCCATTCAGGTTAGCAGTTCACAGCGGCACCCGACTGTAACGGGCAACACCTTCATTCTGTTAGTGAATGTAAAGTAAAACCTGGCCCCCAAAACGGAATATACAACCCGGTAATGACATTCCTTGTGTGGTGTGTATCCCGAGCCTCCCCTGTGCTAAAACCCCGTGTTGCAGCGGCAGCAGCAACAAACCCAAGACAAAACAATCACTGCGCTGTGAGCAACTCACCCAAAAGATACCGCTGTGCTGTCGACCATATGCTGCCGCAGTTTAGCGATGAACACCCATTAGAATGACTCCTACGGTTGGGGGGGGCATCCAGGTGTTGCGGTGTTAAGAGTACACAATCCCAAACGTGACTTTGCTTTGACGGCTGTTGTCTGTACTCAGACCGCATATGTGTGTTCCTATGTGTGTGTAGTAGAGCTCTGCGAGGCCTGCTGCTGGAAGGAAATGGTCTCCGCTCCATCAACGCAAAGCGCATGCGCAGGGGAATCGCACGGCCAAGGGGCGAACGGTCTTGAGCACAGCCGTGTGGCCAACAGGTGAGACTGTCAACTGATGTCTCACTTGTTACTGCGGGAGGTTACCGGCTAAATGGCCACCTGCCACCCTTCCCAGCGGGATAAAGCCACGGTGTAGTAACACGGGATGAATATACGGTGTAATTTACTAGTACTAGCCTACATATTGTGTTGCTGTGTTGGGTTTCTTGTTTATTCAGTGGAGGATGTTAAAAACATAGCAGTGGGTTCCAACACAAGTGACTTTTTTTTTTGGAGAGCTGTTTAAATGATTACATACAGGTACCAGTAAAATAGGCTACTGTTATTCAGACTGAAGGCAAACTCATATTCTCATATTTATTCAGCGTGCCAGATATGTTAAGTGTGGGGGACCAAGACTGACAAAATTATCAAATCAAATCAAATCAATCAATAAATAACTCAGTTCTTTTTAGTCTCACTAAAAGCAACAATTTTTTTTTTAAACTAAAAACATATGGGCAACAATTATAAAGGAGTATTAAATGGCATCTGTCAAAACTGCATCTAGGTGTAGTAACTTAAGTGTAATATTTTCTCAAATAACATGGCCCATGTGATCTTGTGTTTTAAAAGGGGTGCTTTAATTTTTCAGATATGTATTCTATATGAATAAATCTCTTCAAGCCCCCCATGATCACCTTAGCCTCTGCACTTTGTTGAAGGGTCTGAGCCAAATGCTTGTCAATGACAAATATTTTGTAGCTTTAAAATCACTTTAAAAATAAACTTTTCTAAAATCCTGTTTAAAATTTGTTAAACCTTTTTTAAAACTAATTATTACCTTCCAAAAGGTAATAAAGCCACCAAGAGTTTTTATGAAGAACCATCTGCTATGACTTTAAGTCCAAAACATCAGCATATCCAGTAATGCTGAACTTGGTCCAGGCCTTTAGTGTAATACCACACCGTACCACAAGATTGGGCACAGAGTCAGTGTACCCTTTATTTACAGTACCTTGAACTACTTTTACAATAGTGACCTTGAGGAAATGGGGTAATAAATACCAAAAGTTCAAAGAACAGAACACATCTGAAAAGACCTGAACACACCAAAATGCTGCCCCATGGTGGCGAAAGCTTTAGTTACATTTTGCAGAGGGGAATTACAAAAAGTATCTTTACATGCTTTGCTGGTGGTCCAACAAGTTTATTATACCAACATAAAATTTTAAAATATGCTAGTGTATAAAAAATTCCTTTCTGCAAGCATCAGTGGTTTTGTTAGTAATATCCAAGAAGAAAGGCAGGCATTGAATTCAACGTATTTTTATTTTGCAAACCCCCCACCCCCCCTGCACCGATGAATCCCAAGACGAGACCTATCCACAATCAAAAATCCAAGGCATTTTTTCAAAAATGTGAACTGATGACAGTTATGATCACATTTTAGTGTCTGCTACAATGATGACAAAGAACAGTGAGAATACACGAGGCTGCAGTCACTGTGACCTTTTTGATCCTGAGTGGTAACTTCTGAGACCGTGAATATTTTTAATGTAATTCATTCACTCTACACAAATTCCTTCTTTTTGTTTTTGGCAAAACACATATTGCCGTGTTATAGCAAAAATGACCATTCTATGACAAGTCAGCAAAAGCACTATAAAAAGAAATGTATAGTCGTATGAATACCCAAAATGAAGTACAAAAACGAAACCATTATTTACAAAATGTAACATGTTACGTGAGTACATAAAGTGTCAAACTGTAAAGCCTCCCAATTTGTACTCTTACATTTCAAATATATTTATTTGGTGGAAAAAGTTCATAAAACCCCGACTCTGAAAGACTGTTATTGCTTAATTTCAAGAGTGCACAGCTTCGGGTTTAAAATACAGACATTTTCTTTGCTCAGGTCAAGTTGACATTTTGTTGACCTAAAGCTTTCACAGAAATTTTCCATGTTGACCAAAAGAGAGGCAGTCAGAGAGGTAATTTAACTCCAAGAGTCAAAAAAGAAAAAGTTAAACAAATAAGATTTGCCACAAACAACTAGCAGTAATACCTGGAAATCAAAGTGGTAGAAAAACGCCACCATCCAAAGACACCAAATACTGTAGGAGTGCTACCACAAAAAATGCAAATATAATCTTCTGCTTTTCTACATTTCACATTATTCCTGAGATTTGTTCAAAAAAATAAATAAAAATATAGATTCTGTATAATATCACATTTTCAATGGAACATGCTACACCAGACATCAACCGTGGAAGATGAATGGCAGATTTGACTGGCAGTCAGCTGTAGGTTAAGCTGCACATGCAGAAGGAAACGGAAACTGTGTCTTTGCTGCTTTGACTGGTCACAGGATCAGAGGTCAAAGAGAGACTCACAGTGGTCAGCATTTTGTAAACATATTCACGTTGCCACGGAGCCTTATCAAAATAAACGAACAACAGGAAACCCTTGTCCCTCCAATACAAGAGGTATCGCACTCAATGTGTGCTCACGCACAGTTCAGTCTTTCCAATGATGCTCCCAAATGTATCAACAAGTTTCCTCCACACTGCAACAAAGTTTTGTTTGGGGCATGTTGTTGCTTATCTGCGCACTCAAGCAAACCATTCCCTCCAAGTGTCCGTGAGCCCCGACTCTGTTATACTGAGTGCAGAGGGATGACAAATTTACATCCAAACGGTGAGTGGTAGCTGATGCCAACTTCTTGGTAAATCATCTTAGGGAGGCCAATATCACAGAGGTAGACTCGGCTCTCTTTGTCTGCTAAAGGTAGTGGAAGTCCTAAAGAGAGGGTCCACTTTGCTTCCACACTCTGAGGCTGCTCGCTGACTGGGGGATCGATACTTAGGACTGGAGCCCGGTTCTTGTTGGCCCAGTCAGCAGCGGATTGGTACCAGGACTGTTCCCTCAGCAGTGGGTTCTCATGGCAGTCCAAGCAGTTGATGACAAGATCGACTGGGCTCACAGGCAGGTCTGGGAAACAGACAGAGGTGAAGGGGGAGAATGTTTATTTTTTTTTGCTAAATCATAAGATTAAAAATACTGGTGCACGCAATCACATTACAAACTGTACATGGAGACAATACAGGAATCTAAACATGTCTCAAAATGTTAATCAAAACAAGGACTGAAATTAGCACCTCTTT
Source organism: Archocentrus centrarchus (assembly GCF_007364275.1). NCBI lineage: Eukaryota > Metazoa > Chordata > Actinopteri > Cichliformes > Cichlidae > Archocentrus > Archocentrus centrarchus. The sequence continues at coordinate 30,464,474 of NC_044348.1, forward strand.
CAAAAAAAAAGAAAAAAGAAAAAAATGCTGGCACATCAAACCACTTGGCTGTTTTAGTCCATAAAGGTAGACTACAGAGCCCGATCAATATATTAGCTATTTACCAATATATTGTATCGGCATTTATAATGAAAATTTTAAAAAGTTAGGAGGAGACCCTTCAACCATGTTATGAGTGTTGATGTTGGGTTAGTAGTAGTAGTAGTAGTTTGTACACCAGAGGGCACTCTGCATATTCTCTGTTGGCAACACAGTTTCGATATAAACACAACCAGCTAATCTGAGCAGCGTTGGGCAGAGCACAAATGAGTAATCTGCAACTTGTTATGACAACAAAACAATAGTATTTTTAAACTGCATGGTCACATTATGTTAATATGGACTCAGAAATAACTATACATACCAAATGTTAGAGAAATCTATTTATACTTCATTTGTCTGAAAGAATAAAGTCAGCTGAAATATCACACGTTTTATATCACCAAATATTGGCATCAGTCTTATAAATCCTGTATCAGTCGGGATTTAGTATAGCCTCAAAATCATATCATCATATTTAAACAAACAATAAAAGTACAATAATGATATTTATGATGATACTAGGGCTGGGACTTTAACGTGTTAATTTCGATTAATTAATTACGGGGAAATTAACGAATTAAAATTTTTAACGCATTTTAATCGCACTTCCTCAGTGCACGAGTTCCAGGCATACAGATTATATCAACGCACAATGTCAAAAATTCAGCGGCCGCATCGTTCGAAGGACCCGGCCCACGTCCTTTGCAGCCCGCGAAGACCGCAAAGGCCGGAAGTGAGCGGCTAGCCTTCATATCAGCATCACCTGCCCTCACCTCTGCATAGCTCATGTCGCCTAGCAACCGTGAGTGCGAAGCACAGCTGTGTAAAGCAGCTGGTTAAACTGAGAACGAACTTTTTCTCCTTTTTGTGGATTAATTTGAAGTCTTTAATTCAAAATAAGCTGTTAAAACAAGCATAACACATTTCAACATCAAGGAATACAGCTGAGAGAATGATTAATATCCAACTATATTAAGTGAGACATTAATGTTGAATAAAACTATCCAGTTATGATGCTTAACTTTAATTTCAGGTGTTTGCTTATCACAGGAGCACTTCCACCCTTCGTTGGTCTGTGTAGTAGACTGGTGGGAAAATAAACAAAATTTTGAAGTTTAAGCTTATGTATATTGATTCATTCATCAACCAAACTTAAATTAATATTTATCATGTTAAATATTGAAATGTGATTAAAATGCGATTAATTTCGATTAATTAATTAGATTAATTTTTTTAATCGAGTCCCACCCCTAGATGATACAAAAAAAAATACTGAATGTTTTATCGATGCTTGAGGGCAGCAGCATTCATACATTTAAGGACATGAAATTAAATTAATCTGAAGTGTGAATCTACTGAAACAAAGTGCCAGTAGCAGCATTATAGTGCAATAGTAGCGACAGCATTATATCCAGTGACACTGCATAAGTCAAATGTATGCACAAAAGTAGCCTAGGTAGTGTTTCCCCAGGAAATGTTAAGTATAACATGACTGCTTAACACTTTAGTTAAACCTAAACTAAGTACAATCTGCTCCCGACCAGGCTGTGTGTTCAACGTTTACCACAGTGATTTAGCCAGATAAAAAGAGAGCTCAATGTAGCTCACTAACTCAGGGCTACTCTCAACAAAATAACAGTAAATAATTACAAACCAAGGCTGGTTTATCTCATGTTAATTTCAGCTAACTAAAAGCTGTTCTGATTTATGAGTTTGTTTCCAAGATATCGGTCTGTGCTTCCAAGCACAAGAGGGGTGGAACTCCAGTAGAGGGCAACCTTCGCCTGTCATAGTCTGTTCCAACAGGACCGAGTTAATATACTGCGTCCCACTCAGTTTTTACCTTTGATGCTGGACACCTGCTTGCCGCTCGTCTTGCTGAAGAGGCTGACCTCACTGGTGACTGACTCTTGCATCTTGACAAAATTGGGCAGGAACAAGATGACCTCCACTTCATGGTTGGCCAAGTGTCTACCACAGCTGATGCCTTGGGCTCCCTGAACATGGGGCCCACACAGAAGGACCACAGTGGGTCTTTGATGGACATTTTTTGGGGTGAGCCTAGGAACATGTCAGAAAAGACAAAGATTTCTCCATAAATTCACAAGCAATGATGAACACGTAAATTACTTCTGCAGTCAAACTAGTAATGAAATTCCAAGTCTAACCCCATCTCAAGTATTTCTGCAGGGAGAGTCAGCCAGCGAATATCCATGAAACTTTTGCAGGAAAGAAAAAAAAAAAAAAAAAAACCTGCATCCCAACAAAAGTTTCTTTATTCTGATTATGGAAATTATGGTGATGGTATAGTAACTACTTTCTTTATAATGACATTTTTAAATAAATGTAAACCTCAAAGTTTTATATATCACTACAGGTTTTAATATTAAACTGATCTGAAGAATTGAATGCCTGGTGGCCGTACACCACTTTAACATCTCGTGATCCTGCCACGACAGCACCAAATTAAACCTGATCTGAGCTCACTGTACTTCCAGTGTAAATCGGAGACATGCAAGTATTGCAGTGCTAAGTTGATAAAAGGACTGAGACAATAAACCAGTTTTGTTATATGAGCTACTGCGCTGTTTCTTTGATCTTAAATAAGCCTTTGCCACTCTTAAAGGGGCGTGTGAACAAATGCCAAACAGGGTTGCTTTTGGTCTTTGAAGATCTTCCTGATGTGCTGCGTGATTGCTTAATGTAGAACGTGGTACCTTCCTAAGACAATAAACAACTTTTTTGGGGGGTGGAGACTCTAATGACTGCAAACTAATTAGACAACGGTGTTCGATACACTGTTGTACATTCTTATTATAATAATACAAATGACTAACACACTAACCAGTCATGAGATTGGTAACTCTTTAAGGTTTCCCACCACCACACTGAAGCCAGGACTGGTACTCCTTACCTGTTTGGTCCACCTAGCAATGTGAGAGCCATCTGACTGGAACAAACACCGACTGCTTCCAGCCTACGCTCAAGAGACAGACCCCAACGCTCTGCAGCTGCTAGGAGTTGTTTATGGAGCTCGTAGGGCACACTGGGAACCACCAGGCCTGTGTCTGCAGAAAGAAAACATGTGAGACAGAGACTGTTTTAATGCTGTCCCATACTTTTTTCATTTCAGAACATTGAGGTTTTAGTTACACTGTACCTGCAAAACATCTTAGACTGATTTTGCCACTTATCTTCATCAGCACAGCTTTAGAAACAAAAGCAGGAGCAAAGCCAAATCTAAAAATAGGACCTCATCGATAAGGACATACTGGTCAGAAACACATTCCCAGATTGTCAGAGGTTGGTAGTTAAGAGTAAGTATATCATTGGGGAAGAGGCGTTCTGCATCCCCCACACCTGATCTTGTTGTCATGGGAGAAGATTCTCCTTTTCCCTTCCTGTTTGTCACTGCTGTCTGAAGCAACAAAGGCAAGACTGGCAGCCTTTACAAAACATGACAAACATAAGGCAGGCAGAGTGATAACGCCTATTCCCTGTGGGGCCCGGGCTCACACGCACCATCACATGGTTTGACCAATTCTCAGCTCTTAGCTGCGGGACAGGGCTGCACTGGGCTGGACCCCCCACACTGGTTGCTGGTCTCAGTCAAAACATGCAGTGGGTTAGCGTGACAAAAAAGGGGGCAAACATCATACACGCATGAACACCTGCACGGTATCCCAACAGCGTTTGGTGAGAAACTGGAGAGGGCTAAACAGTAAAAGGGATGGTGGTGATTGGGCTAAAAAAGTGAGTCCATTCATCTTCTTAAAATAGACTGGTGGCTCATCTTGCAGTGGCTATCAAAAAAAAAAAAAAAAGAAGCTTTTAATCCAATAATATAATTCATACACTAGACATTTTTAAGTAGGGTTTGTTACCCACCTACTTCAACATGTTATTTAAAGTGCTGTGCGAAGCATTTTCAGGTTGTTTTAATGGCGCACTTGTTGATATTCCTGAATCATCTCTTCGGTATATAATCCAGCACTCAGATTTGATTTCACCAGTGGTGAAATTATGTATTATATTTTAGCATTTATTTAAAAAAAAAGCCAAAAATAGTAGATTGGTCTAAGACTATTCAGTGGTGAAATAAGCCTGACAACACAGTATTTGAAGCCACACATGACCGTGAAGCACTATAGATTTTGTCTGACTGTTGGTCAGACCAAAAATTTGAAGACGTCACTTTGATCTGCAGTTTTAAGTATTTGAATTATTGAAGGTTTCTGTCACTGGATGGGCCCCTTTATTTTATTTTATTTGTAAAATGAAAACCAGAAAAATAAATAGCAAAGAATTTAATTAAATGGAAACAACATTCACTGACCAAAAACGTATTTAGCAGGTAAATGTTGATTAATCTAAACATTTTTAAAAAGTTGTCTGACAGGTATCACTGTTTATAAGTACTTTACTGCAGTTTCAGTGACTGCAATTTTCTTCATTAATTACCAACAACATAAAGTCTACGCCAATACAAATATATCTGAAATAAGCTAGTAATGGCTCAAAGATCTGTCCAGGTGATTTAAACTAAAGAGAAGAAGACCAAAGAAAAATAAAAGTGTGAAGACGGCACTTTCTTAATTACAGCATTATTACAACATTATTACAACAAGAAGGTAAAAGACTAGTTTTAAGAGCTACGCAGATGCTTAGATTTTGGATTTTTTGTAGCAGGTCAGATATTTAGTGACTTCATATAGATTAATTACATATTTATTTGTTTTTCAAATGTTGCTTTTGTTATACAAATTATGTTTCCTAAGTGTTCTTTCAAGAAAAATGCTTAAATTCCTTTGTTTTTTTAATGCATCCTTCATATCATGTAACCCATCACAGATGCTCTTTTGTGTCTTTTTTATAATTATTGTACTACATATATACAATCTGTTTTTGTTTTGATTTTTAAAATCACTGTACAAACTGAATGTACAAAGTGTGGAAAGCTTTAAAGAAGCTGGGTTAATCCCTAGCTATCCATCGCCTGTGGCACATTATAAGGGTAATAAGAGTCAAGCTGGGGGAACTGTGCAGCTCAGGGTCCCTTTGATAAATAAAGCTACTGGGAGGCAGTTAAGTCCTTAATGGCCTCCTACACATCTCCGGCCTGGCAGCTGAGAAGTTGGTGGCCTCGTTGGTGTGCGCAAAATTTACACTGACACACAGAGATGCAAGAACACACACACACACACACACACACACACACACACACACACACACACACACACACACCACACACACACACACACACACACACACAGTTCCCACATCATGCTCACAGCACACTCATATACACCCACAACTTTGCACCCAGACATGCAGCACTCTCAGTGACATTATCATTCTACACACGCACACCCTCATAATTACATATAAACACAGAGACTCATGCCGTGCCTGACTGAAATTCTTGCTTATCTTTAGGTCAGCCCTGTTCCCCTCCCACTATTCTTTATTGATACCACACAAAGACTGCTAATATGTTTCAGTGGGCAACAGAAATCTGGAGCACGCCAATCCTCCTGTGAGCGATAAGCGCAGGAAAGTCAACTGGTTCTTGTCATGCAAGTGCTGCCTTGAGTGCCAAGTTCAGAGGAAGTGGGTGTTGCACTAGTATGCACAAATTGCTTTTAAACCAACCCACCAGGTGTGCTTCTTAATAACTGCTGCTGAAGTTTCTGCAACCAAAACTATCCACCCAACCTTTCTCTTGCTCTCTCTCTCTCTCTTTCACACACGCACACACACCCCCACACACACACACACACACACACACACACTAACGCACTCAATGCAGCATGAAAAAAAAAAAAAAAACTAGCTAAACTGGGTAGATGTGACCATACAGCAGTGCTAAAATAAACTGAGCTGGAAGTTATCTTTCAAGCATGACAAGGAAACCGACAGGACTGAAAGCAATACACTCTGGCTGGATTTGAGCCATGTGTGACTAAGCCTTGCACTCGGATAGGGAGGGGCAGGAGGCTGCTTCATTCACTTCTGCTCCACCTTAAGCGTTACACAGGTAGCAAGATGGGGTATCATTTCATTATGGCACAGAAAATTAATTAAAATTAATGTTAAAACCTGCAATATTATTTTTTTCCTATTTTAGGGACATAAATACTAAAACAGTCTGAGTCTCTCAATCTTCCTGTGGTGGCCTTCTATTTACCTGAGAGCATGTAATTTTAATGCAGGCTGAACTTTGGTCATATATCTGTGTCCTGTTATAACGGCTGATGTTCATAACAATGATGTTATCACAGGTGCAAGTAATCCCTCTGAGCCAAAAGCTCAGGCTGTACACTGCTCTAAACAATCAGGTCAGGTTGTAATAATTCAAAATATGCTTTCTTTGCTTGCATTAGGTTTTCGCCAAAATGATACAGCATGAATAAATACAATAAAAGAAGCTTACATTTAATTTGTTGCAATATGTTTTGCAATCTGGCTTGCTTGACCTGAAGTTTCAGTACAGGAGGCAAAAACAAAAACAGCAGAACTAAACTTACAGAGACTCCAACTTTTACAACAAACAATGCTGCATAGAAACAGAATCTTAAATCCCCATGTCGGCTTGTTATGTTAACCTAACCAACAGCTGGGCACTTTGTTTTACTTTCTGTATTCTTCTACTGTTGTTTTATCTGTTTACTGGCAAAGCTTCCAGGTCAAGAACACTGCAGTTTGTTCCTGCTTCAGAGCTGCTGTTTATGTAAGGCTGTACGGCGGCATACTAATTACAGAGTGCTGAGGATGGGGATTATGATGACAGCCCTGGGAAGCAAATCAGCCTGCACAGTAGGAAAGAAAGGCTCTGCTTGGAAGCTGTCTGCCTAATGGTAGGCAGCTGCTTATACTGAACTCTCCTATGTCCATGTGATGAAACACCATCAATACTACAACCACCTGTCACCCTTGTGCTAATTATCGAGTCTTCATCATCATCAGAAATGCGAGAAATTCATACAAGAACAGAAGGATTTGGTGCCAATATTTTCTGAATATGCAGTGTACAACGAGCCATCTGATTCATATGTCAACAAAATATTCAAATTATATTTCACCACAAAGACAACTTAGAGGTGTATCTTGATTGTGAAAGAAGCAGGTTTTTGTTGAGCACCACAAAAGGGCCTGATGCCAAAGGACCAATATATGCAGACATATTGAGCCTGCGGAATCAACTTATTCTGCAATTTATTCCACATTAAGCCACAATTAAGTGCAGTTGGATCAGGCCCTTCCTTATGTAACACCTGCAAATATTGTTTCAGCCTAACACTACAGCTCGCCTAGCTACAATCACACCTTAGACTCCAGGGCCTGTGTGCCATTACTTGTCTTGTGTCTATATTAACCAGTTATGTAATATCCTAGATTGAGCCAGTTTGAGAAAGAAGAGGGTCATCACTTCTATGGGCTTATGTCAGAGGGGTGTGTGGAAGGTCAGAACTTGCAACAAATGACAAACAGTAACCAAGAATATATGCACACCTGCCCCAGGGTGAACTCTCTGATCAGGAGAAGTTAGCTCTGCTGTGAGCACCACTTGTTCATGCTGTTCTCCCCTCATTGCACTGAATAGAAGAGAAACTGCTAAGAGCCCATTTACTATCAAGAGCAAGTAAACCATTTCACCATTTGGCAAGAGTTATAACCCTTTATCCAACTGTGGCTGCCAAAACAGTGCTGTTATATAAGCAGATGGTACTCCTACCCACAGTCGAAAGACTGGTACTAAAAAAAGACACTGTCTTAAAAACAAGTCCTGTATTATCTAATGTTCACCATCTCATGTAAAATTAAATAAGGATCATTTCCAGCATGCACAAAATATTTATTAATGAAGGTGCCAATATGTTAATTCTGAATTCAATGTTTTATCTTAAATAAATCTGGATTTCAAAATCATAGTTAATTAGTAGACTCTTGGAAATTTTCTTTAGTATAATTTGGTCCCATTATCAAATTTAACAGTGGCCTCGTCCATCTCTATAGTCCGACTATTTTCAAATTTCCTACCTCTGTCAGCAGTACTGAAAACTCACTCAAAAGTATATGATAATTTAAAAAAATAAAATAAAATCAAAAGGATAGTTTTGAGGAAAAAGCAGTAACATCTCTCTTGGGGACCATTTTCATTTGCAGATTTGATGTTCCCATGCTCACGGAACAAAGTGTATGTGGGATTTGCTCAGCTACAATTTATCTTATTTTTTTTGCCAGTTAGGAAATAAGATAAATACAAAATACACTTTATTGCCAAAAGTATCCACTCAGCCAATTGGAAGTGTTCCAATCACTTCCACGGCCACGGGTGAATAAACCAAGCACCTAGGCATGCAGACTGCTTCTACAAACATTTGTGAAAGAATGGGTCGCTCTCAGGAGCTCCGTGAATTCCAGCGTGGTACCGTGGCCTTCTCGTCCAACATCAGTGTCTCACCTTACAAATGCGCTGCTGGAAAGATGGTCAAAAACTCACCATGACCACACTCTTAAACCTAACGGAAAGCCTTCCCAGAAGAGTTGAAGCTGTTATAGCTGCAAAGGGTGGGCCGACATATTAAACCCTATGGATTAAAAATGGGATGTCACTCAAGTTCATGTGTGTGAAGGCAGATGATGGAATACTTTTGGCAATATAGTGTATCTCTAGAGTTGTTTTAGGGAAGTCACACTTTGCTGTAAGAAATTGTTTCAAACATTTTAAACTATTTATATAAATTTTTAAGTACTTTAATTGTTTCATGGTTCAGCCAATGACACTAAAACCAGCAATTTTGTTGGTTGGCTTCCATTTCCACTGTGAGGAGTGAAAAGAAAAGAAAAGAAAAAAAAAAAAAAAAAAAACCCCAAAAAACTTCACCTACTTTAAATTTGTCTCTCATTCACGTTGTCAGACGTGTCCTGATGGATTCGAGCGCAGCTAATATGTTTCATTTGCTACCTGGAAGTCCTTTTATGACCACTTACACAGTGTGCCGACAGCAAAGAGACAACTCTTTAAAACTGATCCGCTGTGTGGAGGCTCACTGCTGGGTGTGCAACTAAACCTGAGACTTAAGCAGTTTTCAAGTGAAGTCCACAGTTACATCATCAGGGAAGGAAAGGAGCATATCCTATCAAAAACATTCACAGGGTAGTGCAGCATGGATCACTCAGAGTTAGACTACTGCTTTAATGTCCTGAAGGGTCTGGGGAACATTAGCATAAAAACTTTACTTTACTGTCTTGAAGGACAGAACACAGTGTTTACTCACCATTGGCTCAATCTGCAGATTTGGCTTCTCTGCAGCTTTGTCCACTTTTAATTAAAATCGCGTTAAACAAGAAGCACTCCGAGAGCGTAAACTTTCACCAGGGTAGCTCGCTCTCTGGGAGTATATACTTCTAAGGGAACAGTATTGATATATTAATTTTGGTTTCTTTCTTCTTTTTAAATGTACTTTAAGTTTGCAGTGCAGTAAAAATGAGATAAAGGCAGCATAATAGACACTTACTGTGATTACACAAACATTATGCTGGAGTAGGTACTGATTTGTTAATAACTGGACATGAATAACTTGAGCTTATATTACACTACAGCATATTTCAAACTAATTAGCCAGCTTTCTTTAAAGATATAACACATTATGGGGTCAAACTGAAAGAAAGGCAGATATGAAATCTAAACGGGAGGTCAGAGGTCAAACTATAAAGTGATATTTTGAAGAAACATGGCTTTAAATAGCTTTATATAGCATTACTGTCACTTTGACCTTCAGTTCAATCTAGTGACCTTCAAGAAGAAGTCAGAGGTGAAATATGGCATGATACTTTAAATTTATATGGTACTTTATTACCCCACTCTACACCTCTACAACGTTTTATCAGAATTCATTCAAAACTTTGAGCTATCGTGTTTACACACAGAATGACACGCACGCACACAAACACTACCAAAAACAACCTCCCTGGAGGAAGTAATAACTTGAAACACTGGAAGAAATCCAACTGCACATCATAGAGGAACAGGCTTCCAGAGAAAATGGTCCCAACGTGCACTTGAACGCGATCAGTAGATTAACAGAGGAATAAATTAGCAGATTAACCTAATTTTAAATCTTTTAAAAGGTTTTTGATTTTTATTACCCATTCCTGCAACTTTTTTTATCACTGTTTGTATACTGAGGAATCAAGAGAAACGTGATTGGCCCTAACCGCTGAACATTTGTGTGTGCATTTTGTCCTTACCAGTACAGTACTCTTTCCCCCCATGCTGGGGCACAGTTATCTGTCTGTATGTGACCGGTTTGCCCTCCAGAATATTCTCATCATGACGATAGGACTGGGTCTTCTGCTCAGCCTGTGCGCTGTGATGTTGTGACTTGTTGCTGTTGCTACTGGCCCCATCAATCTGGGAGAAAACGGCGGCCTTGTCGAACAGAGCCAGGTTTCCCTCAAAGTCAAAGTCAGTGTCCAGATTCTCATCAGTCCCATCACCAAAGCATTCGTCATTCTTTGATCTCTGTTGCCCTCCAGCCCCTCCGTTCCTCACGTTGCTTCTCCTGGGTGTGGTCTGTGTCGTCCCTCTGCTGTTTGATGAACCTGAAGACAATGGAAAAAACAAACTCTGATGATTGCTCACATAAAACAGGATTTGGCATTGGACAATGCTGGCAGAGATTTAATCAGAATATTATCAGGGGTAGGTGCACAAATGGGACCTCACCATCCCTGAGGAAAAGAGTGTGTGTGTGTGTCACTGAACTGTTTAAAACTTGCAATGGATGTATTAATATAAAAAAATGTTTAAAAAAAACAAAACAAAAAAAAACAAACCCTCACCCCTTCAACATAAAAAAAAAAGAAACATTGAGGTCAAATGTCTAGTTCTGATTAGACTGCATTAACAGATCTTTGCCTTTTACTTGAGCAAGAAAAAACAACAAATTTACAGAATTAAAGCAGCAATGCTTATCTTTTTATACATTTATACACAATCCATTAAGAGGCCAGTGGTTTGCTGATCCCAGGCCTGCTCACATAGTAATATTCCACTACAGTCACACCCCCTCATTACTCTGTTCAAAGCTGAATAGGCTGAGGCTAAAACAGGAGGATCAGATGATACAAAGCACATGAAAAGTGAACACAGAGAGAGCAGTCAAGTGTGTCTAGAGCTTCTCCTGCTTTCTGTCTTATTGTAACGAGCAAATAAAATAACATTTGTCTGAGTTCTTAAAAACAGAACTTGTTTTGGTCATTCATTTAGATGGAACAGAGCACGGACTTAGACTAATGTGAGACTGGGTGCCATTCAAATAATGAATTTTGTTGAAATAAATTTCAAATAAACACATGAGTATATAATAAAAAATTAATATAGGAACAGGGAAAACGTGTCTTTTTCTGACATTTACATTGGCACACATACAAAATAAGACTTAAAAATAAGACCAAATAAAAAAAAAAAAAATTTAATAAAAGTCTAGTATACTTCAAATTTAACAAAATATCCCAACAAAATATCTGGGAGTTATGATGTAAATCAGCTCTACTACAGAGTGCAGTTTGGCATGTAAAGAACAAATTAATCATACAGAACTTCAAGTCTGAATCCTCTGGATTAAACCTTATCAACCGCAGGATGGGGAGCCAAATGCTCTGCTATTAGCTGCCATGGGCCTTTTTAAATTGAAATATGCATTCTTTCATAATATATATTCCATCTTTCAGCCCCTGCTCATATCCTGATCATCTTTTAAAGAAGTTACGTGCTGTCATACAATACTGGAAGTCATTGTACTCTAAACAGTATAATCCATACACAAGTTCCTGCACTCAGTCAGTTTCTGACTAGGAGGTTGCAGCTCTTTTTTTATCTTGTGTAACTCTTACTGCAAACTCTTCTTATGCTCTCACAGATATCTACGATAACTTAATGAGAACAAAACACGGCCAACACTGAAAACGTCCGATGGCCGAATGCGTGGTGCTTGATAAAGTTTACATGATTAAGAAAAAAGAAAAAAGAAAAAAAAAAAAAAAAAAAGAAAAACTGGAAAAACCTGGCCTTCAACCCCAATCATCCACAGCTCTCACGCTAACAAGGAGACAGAGAGGCACACTCACACGCTACTGTCAGAGTGACAGCTAAGGTGCTTTGGCCTCTCTCACGCAATATGCTGGGAGGCTCAGTCATAGTACACTGGGCTATAAATTTGCAAACAAAACTGCGCGCTAATCTGACACCTTTATTCAGCGGCTAATTTGTGTGTAAAAATGCAATTACTTTTTTACATGACACGAAAAACCTTATATTATATAAATAAATAAATAAAAATCTTCTTTATACACAGGCACTACTTTTAAGTTTTTTAAGTTTAATATTTGCATAAATTATAAGTAGACAGCAAAAAAATCAGGCATGAGTAGGAGAAGGTGGAGTTTAAGTGTGTTTGTGTGTGAACAGGGATAAAAGCTAGTGTCCTTATTAGCACAAGCCAACAATGTCATTATTTACAAGGAAGTGTTTTGTCATGCTATGAATCAAAAATCTGAATGAACTGGGCAAAGCTCCAAGTTAAACATGCTAATGAATAACAAGTAGACAGTGAACCTTACTGATTTGAGTTTAGACAAACCTCCCACCGCAGCTACAACTACAGAGGCCTGGAATGTTCTAAACTGAAATGTGAGTTTAGGTAAGAACACAGAGCTCAAACCGTGGAAACATTTTATTATTTTCGGTCATCTCGGTGGTTGCCATTAAACTTGCTTTTTTAAAAATTTTTTTTTTTTATGACAGCCTCATTCAATGTTTGGTCATATCAATATCTGCTTCTAATCGTAAGTGATTTGGTGGCTGGAGGGTGTCACTGAGATGCAAATGTGACAATGAGACTGATACTGGTAAATGCATTTATAAATGCCAACATTCAATCAAAAATGGAAGAGCTGCTGATGGTGAAGCACGCCAACACTGCTAATCAAAAAGAGAATGGCAGATAAAATCACCTACTTACTTATTACAATAGAGTTTTGGAGTCTATTATAAGTGCAGCATTTTCCGATTAAAGGAAGTGTGTGAGGTTACTTCAAGAAAGAGGATGTTCGTGATGGCAGGGAAATCGCAGTAGGAAGGCGACAATGGTGGTATGCAGGGCAGTATGAGAGTTTGATTTGATTTGCAACTAAAAATAGTTGTGCGCAGACTTTAAAATGTATTTAAGAGCACGTAGGCATGTGTGTCTCACAGCAGGCAGCAAAGGGGCAGAGAAGTCAGGTGGAGTGAAAGACGCATTTACAGCAACAATGCTTATTAGTGTAATTGCAACCAAAACCTTTGCAGGTAAAAAGCCACTAAGAGTCCTTCATCAAACCACCTTTTTAACAAGTTTTAACATGAAGAAATGCAATCTTTTCACCTGCTCCCATCCACCGCTGGGTTGTTTTACACAACAAATTAAGAACAAGCAAAAATGAAAGTTGTGAATATGCACACAAACTGCTCGCTTATTTTTACAACAGATTATTGTAAAGTTAGCTGCAGGCAGACAGGAGTTGCCTACCCTGTCTGCAGCATGCATGGTTTTGTCTAAAGAAAGCACGGCGTGTATTCCACTACACAAAGTTTAAAGTTAATTATTTAGCAAATTTTAATTTAAAAAAAAATCTAAGTCTTCATATAACATATATTAAACTATCAGCAGTGTATTATACAAAGTAACTAAAATGTGCTTTTTTCCCCCTCCAGTGCAGCATAACCTTTCTGAGGTATAAATGTTCTTAAGCAGAGGTTTATGCGAAACAGTGGGCTGGATAGGATTTCACTCCATATACGAGGTAGCACGCTGGTTATGGGAATGCTTTTCATAAGTTCAGAGTCTGGAACAGCTCCTCCAGAATACATGTTGGATATGATTTGGGTTCATGGAAATCAGCTGTGCTTCTATGGGCCTATACATCATTCATAAGACTGGTTTTCTACATTCACATTCTACTCTCTATGAAAGATCATTGTCAGACATTCAAAATCCACTCGCAGAATCTAAAATCTTGTATGTGCAACAGCCCACCCTGCCTTCCAGTCTTTGTGGCCGGGGGCTTTTTGGGTGCATGGCATTGCGTGTGAAAGGACCAGCCCTGCCCAAGCCACTCAGCACGTTGGCCTCGTGCAATTTGGGCATTAGCTCCCTGGCCACCAGCCTGAAAGCTAGAGATTAAAATAAAAACTCAAAAGGTAAACATTGCTTCCACCATTGATATCGCTTTGGCCTTCCGAGCACACTGGGACAACATGGCTTCCTGTTGGGGAGGGGGTGTCGGTTTCCTGTGCTGGCCAGAAGCAAGTGAGGGAAAGAGAGAGGGAGAGCGAGAGAACAGGAGGCCACTAACGCACAAAAGCCTGGCTTTGCATAACCTTCTCTTCAGGAGCAGACACCAAGAGGGAGGGGAATGTTTATTGATTTTAGTCACACACATATTGTAAAGAGGAACTTTGATACAAGCGTTTAGCACGCTATGGGAATCATGGCAGAGTAATAACAAGGCCCTGTTTGGTCCCATGCTCAGGTTTTTTTGTTTTTTCCTAAATCAGAAGGTAGTGACACACACACACACACACACACACACACACACACACACACACACACACACACACACACACACGGGGTTACCACTTTATGAGTCTTAATGACTTATTCATTAAATGAAACAGGGAAAAGCCTGGTTTTCTATTCTCCACGTTTCTTTTTCCATGTTCAGAAAGTAAGGTTTACAATCACACTGAAGAACGCTGGCAATTTTTTGACCTTTGACTCTTCCATTGTTTGGTGATCCTGAGTGTAAAATTGAACCAACTTTAAATGACTCCAGCAGAGGCCACAGAGCTGTCCAAACAGGCTTCCTCCTGACTCGCTGCTGACTAGAGGAAATACTGTTTTAACTTTTATCTAATCAGGAAGGTTGAGTAACACAGTCAGATTTTTACAGTAACGTGGACAACTCACGACATGAGAATCAAAATGTGTGTTTCAGTGTGAGCACGTATCAGATACTATATATAAAAATTTTTGAATTAAACTAATCCCAAGATCTTGTTTTTACATTTAAAATGTCAATATATGAGTCTAAAAAAAATTTTTAAACACAAAAGAGAACTTCATCTTAAGTTACAAAACAACAATAAATTAATCACAGTAAATTCTCAAGTGAACATCTAACAATGTGTATGCCGGCAGGGACATGGCTAGTGCATTCATTATTCTCATGGTCTGGAGCTAAAAGTAACATTTGACCAGCAGCCATGTGCAAACTTCATCTCTCAGCTGTTTTGGTTTCTTTGTTGAGCATTTTATTAGTTATTTGACAGATATTACAGCCTGCTGTGAACTACAGCACTTCTAAGACATTTTTGCTCCAGGTTTGGTGAGTGAAATTCTAGTATTTTATTAGTTTGTTACATAGCACCAGTAGAGAGTTTATAGATGCAGCTTGCAGTGTTAGCTGGAAACTTAGCACTCCCCTTTCCTTTCTAAATATGTTTACTTCTGGCCCCAGAAAAATCAAGAATAGCTCCAACATGCTAATGCACTAACTCACAGGACACTGAAAACATGTGTTTTGACTCAGCACAACAGTCACCTCCCACCTGCCCAACTCTCCAGATTCGACTTTGTTACTGAGAGCCTTAGCCAAAACAAAATCCAAATTCAGCATCACTGGAGATCCAGCAGATCCTTGATGTGTATACAGGGAACTGGAAGTGTTGTAACGCTGCGCTACATCAAACCAACTAATTTTAAGTCTTCTTTTAATCAGTCAAGGCACTTTGTGATTGCATCTCATAATAGGTGTTTTTTTTTTTTTTTTAAACAAATTTTAGTTACATATATCAAAAAATCTAAAGCTTACAGCTCCTCCTTCACAGAACTATCCATAATCTTCAAGCAATTTTATGCACTTGTTTCTTATTGCTACTGGATAAAATACAGTTCTACATCACTGGAACTCTGTGCGGTGTTGGTGAAAGCAAACTAAAAGTGTACAAATCAAACTGGTGTATTTCTTGATCAGGATGGCATTCAAAACTAGTTGTAATGTCCGAAATCTCCGTGCCCCCCTCCAATATCAAATGTTTTGCTGGTCAGTGAAGCATCCGAGATAAGCAAGGGGAATTTAGGAGTCATTAAGTAGCACTGGGATATTCTGATTTGGTACACATGCAGTGTGTGAGGTTATTGATCATTTTATATCTTAAACTTTACATACCCAAAAACAATATGCACTTCCTTTTTGGTTGTACAATTGAATTGTTTTACACCAATCACAAACACTGATGCTGAATGACTGCATATCAGCCCATCTTCACTGTTTGGCAACTTTCAGGGAATTAAAAGTGTGATTGGGCAATATGTGAAATTGTTGGTGGTCAATTCAGTCAGGGAACAATATCAATTTTCTGTTGTTTAACAAAAGAGAACTGTATGGCCATTGCTGTGGTAAATTCCTGTCAACACTTGTTACGCTCTGCAACAATAGCCTTCTGTGATTTGACAACTAGGAAATGCACAGTGAACAAGTTAAAGTCTTAAAAACATGGGGCTTTCCCAATTTTATGAAGACGTCAAACCGTCTTATTGTTTTGGAACAACTGTAAATTAATTCGTCACCCTTCTTGAATTATAATGCACAATCATGGGCTTTCCGAGCTGTGTTCAGTTGCTGTAGTTTGATTAGCAGCTTTTGTTGAGTGTAAAGGTCACAGGCGTTGCTGCACAAAACCCGATTCTGACCTGTTATCAGTCACGTCAATGGGTAGAAGTCAAGATACTATATGAATAAATGCTCACATTTACAGTATTTGTCTCGTGTCTTTTAACTAAAATGTTTCTGACATGTTTACCAACATAAATTAAATTATTTCATGTATACTGCTCAAAAATAAAGGAACACATATATATATATACAATGAGACTATATCTGAACCCTACAGAGGTTGCACAGGTAGTCCAACTCCTCCAGGATGGCACATCAATAGGTGCCATTGTGAAAAGGTTTGCTGTCTCTCCCTGCAGAATCTCAAGAGCATGGGAGGAGATTCCATGAGACAGGCAGTTACTCTAGGAGAGCTGGACAGGGTAGAAGATCCTTAACCCATCAACAGAACCGGTAACTGCTTCTGTGTGCAAGGAGGAACGGGATGAGCACTGCCAGTGCCATACAAAATGAAATGCAGCAGGCCACTGGTGTGAATGACTCTGACCAAACTATCAGAAACACACTTCATGAGGGCGGCCTGAGAGTCCAACGTCCTCTAGTGGGCCCTGTGCTCACTGCCTGGCACTGTGGAGCCAGACTGGCATTTGCCACAGAATACCAGAATTGGCAGGTCCACCACTGGTGCCCTGTGCTTTTTGCAGATGAGAGCAGGTTCCCCCTGATCACATGTGACAGGCGTTAAAGGGTCTGGAGAAGCTGTGGAGAATGTTATGCTGCCTGTAACATCATTCAGCATGACCAGTTTGATGGTGGGTCAGTGATGGTCTGGAGAGGCCCATCTATGGAGAAACATGCAGACCTCTACAGGCTAGGCAATGGCACACAGACCCTACGTTGGTGCAGTGGTCCTGGGTTTCTCCTGGTGTATGACAATCCCCGGCCTTGTGTGGTGAGAGTACGCAAGCAGTTCCGGGAGTATGAAGGAATTGATACGATTGACTGGCCCCCCCCGACCACCTGACCTAAATTCAACAGAGTGTGAGATTATGTTTCGGTCCATTTGACAACACCAGGTTGCACAGACTGTCCAGGAACTCAGTGATGTCCTGGTCCAGATCTGGGAGGAGATCCCCCAGGGCATCATTGATTGTTTCATGAGGAGCATGCCTCATCATTGTCAGGCATTAATACAAGCGCACGAGTGCCATACAAACTCCTGAGTTCCATTTTGAGTTGCTGCAGTAAAATTTCGGCAAAATACACTAGCCTGTCTCATCATTTTTTCACTTTGATTTTTTGGGGTATTTTTTTTTTTTTTTTAGCCTGACTGGCCCCCCCCCGACCACCTGACCTAAATTCAACAGAGTGTGAGATTATGTTTCGGTCCATTTGACAACACCAGGTTTTTGGGGTGTCTTTGAATTCAGCCCTATATAAGTTGATAATTTTTCATTTCCATCAAACAATGTGGCATCCTTTGGTTCCTAACACATTAGCCAGTCCCTATCAGTATAGATATAGATAAATAGATAGATAAATACATTTGTCATTCACCACCACTGTGAATGACAAATGTATTTAACTATAAGTTTAAGCACTTAATCCCTACAGTAACTACAAAGTTAAAAAAAAAAAAAACAGCTGAATGATGAAATGTTTAGTCTTCAGGTCATGACCTACCTCTGCGTGTGTTGGTGATTGGACCAGAGCTGGAATGAGAGCTGTTGCTTGTTGCATAAGAGTGATTTGTTTTATTAGTCTGGCCATGGCGTCCTGTTGATATGAAGCTGGGTTCTGTTGCAGTGTCCTTTCCAGAGCTGTTTTTCTTAACTTTGTTCTGGATATCCAGGAACTTTAACTCTTTGATATCCATGGCACTAAAAGAAAAGAAAAAAAAAAAAAAGAATACAGACCTTACTTTGAACGCAAATGGTACCATGTTAATACTGGAATACCCCTTTCTTACATGGCTGCTAAATATTTTCAAATTCAAAAGCACTGAAGTAACACTTCTGCATTTAATGACTGATTTAATAACTTTAAGCAATCTTTATAAAAATGTAAATTGTAAAATGTGACATTGCAAAATGTTAATTTGACATGTCCAATGCTTAAGTATGTAGGTAAATAAGTATTAGCAGGCCCTGATAATCCTAAATTAAATGTCTTCCATGGGATGTACTTGTTTCACGATTGTTCCCGTAGCTGAAAGGGAAAGCTGAAGGGGTGGGCAGAAGATATTAAAAAAAAAAAAAAAAAAAAAAAATCTATATGTATGGCCTTAAAAAAAACAAAAAAAAACATTTAAGGAGAATTATGAAAATCTGTTGAAAATGGATGTGCTGATATGTATGTGAGAGAGTACAGACAGTATATTCTTCTTTTTATTACCTGAATGTGACCTCAGGAACAGGACACTTGACCCCATTGTGATAGGGATGCTTTAGTGAGATTGTTTGGCTGGAATGATCAACAGAGGACACCTCACCCTGATAAACTCCCAACGTTGCTCCACAGTCTATGGACACAACACTACCAACCCAGTCTGCAGCCATTCTCCTTACTATGATCCTGTGGTACAAACAAACAAACAAAGATATTAAGGGCTTAGTGACATAAGTGTTATATTCAGCAAATTAAGTGTAAAGAATGCATAAGCTTTGTAGACTAATTCATTAAAACTTGGCTGATTTGGGGCCATTGTAAAAACTATCCTGACCAGTAATTTGCCATTTGGCTAAGAACTTGTTTTTTTAACCAGAGACCTGTAAGTGCAAAGTCCTGAATCCAACTGTTATAATGGATAACTTTGTATTAGTAAAGACGGCTGTAAAGGTTTAACTTCTAGGGAAAAACCCCTTTTTGAAAACCTGGAGCAATTTATCACATATGACTTTAAAAATTACATTTGAGGGGAATTCTGTACTTTTATGTTCCAGTGATCACTGAAGAGTTCATTCACACAATAGTTCAAAATAAATGGCTAAATAAGCACATAGTGGCTTTTAAATAAGACTGCCACAGTACATGCTTCTGGAACAGCAGCAGGCTGTAATTTTCTTGAAAGAGCCACTACCAACTTAGAAAAAGTAAGTGAGGATTACATAATAAACAACTGAGTTAAAACATCAATACATGGAGTGTTAAATAAAAAATAAACTTTGAATTTAAGAGATTGCTTTACAAAAGATCTGGGTTCTTACTTCAAAAACCAAGAATTTTCTGTTAGAAAGTGTTGAATTTTGAAATAAAACTTATATTTATCATATGTTTGTATGTGCCTACATGAATGAATGAATAGTGAAAATCTAAATATTTACAGATACAAATGATAACCAAATGCATTGGCATATATATGAACGAGAATTAACTTCAGATGCCACTTATGTAGCCAATTCCAACTTTAATACATGCACCACTGAATGAAGTAATGTTGGGGCTTGTTTGTTTTTATGCACAAATAAGTTACTTTTCTGTTCCTTTTTACTCGTGATGGTAACTAACCTACAAGAATGAATTACAACTGAGATTTAGAAACTCTGCGTCTCATGCAGATGGCTGCATTTTATCCCTTGTGTAAAAGGACTTTGTTGTGGTTCAGTTCAGTGAATAGATACCCAGGCAGTATTTACTGTTGGGTGGCATAAGCATTAGAATTAAAAGATTACAGGGAAACCGGTTTTACAATACAAATAAAACCTGCTTGTCTGTCACTGCACTGAGGATACAAGCATGACCAGTGGAAACTACAAAGTTTCCCTTTCACCAAACTATGACCAGATGCCCTCTTGCAGTTGTAGCACACACAGCTCTCCCCTGCCACACTAATCTACACTGTCACCCTAAATTTAACTGTAAGCCACAGACAAATGCAAGCAGATACACACAGTATAAGCACATACATTTTTGTAGTTTTGCCACTGGACACCACCATAGTGGAATGCTAATCAAAATCAATATGTGATTGAAGGGAAGACTTTCAGCTTTAATTCAAGGAGTTGTATAAAAATCTTTGCATGAGCCATTTAAGAATTACAGACATTTTTATACACAGGTCTCCATTTTCAGAACTTCAGAAATAATGGGAAAATTGACTGACAAGCAGTTTCATGGCCACTTGAGGTCTGCTTCCTTATTATTTTGTGGCAAATAAAGCAGACGATATCTGAAACTGACTCAAAGTGTTGGATTTGTATTTTAAAGCTTTTCACTGTCATTTTGAATATGAAACCCAAAGACATGGGAGATCATCGTCAGACTGAAAAATCTCAAACTAATCAGAGAAAGAGCAAAAACTTTACAAGTGACCAACTCAACAATCTGGTGCATTGTTAAAAAACGAAATGTACTGGCCTGCTTAACAATACCAAAAGGCCTGACAGATGACAGATTAGACGTTTGCCAGAAAACATCTACACAGTTATGGAAAAACAGATGAAACCAAGGTTAACTGAGGTTAACTTGTAGCAGAATGATGGAAAGAGAAAAGTATGGGGAAGGAGAGAAACAGCTTATGATCTGAAGCATACCACACCATCCGTCTAACAGTCTTGTGGCATGTATGGCTGCCAGTGAAACCGGGTCACTGGTATTTATTGAGGATGTGACTGCTGATAGAAGCAGCAGGATGAACTGTGAAGTGTACATGGCTATACTCTGTTCAGATTCAGGCAGATGCTGCAAAACTGATTGGACAGAGTGTCAGTGCAGCTGGATAATGACACAAAGCAAAGTGCAATAGCAACCCCAGAGCTTCTCAAGGGAAAAAAAGAATGGAATATTCTTCAATGGCCAAGTCAGTCTCCTGATCTCAGTCCAACAGAGCATGCTTTTCAGTTACTTAAGACAAAGCTGAAGGCAGAGGGCCCCACAAACAAGCAGCAACTGAAGGCAGCTGCAGTACAAGCCTGGCAGAGTAACTCAGAGGAGGAAACACACCATTTGGGTTCTTGACTTCAAGTATTAAAACGAGTATTTATATTTAAATTTATATTAATTTGTCCCAATATTTTTGAACCTTTGAAAATGGGGGACTGTGTATAAAAATGTCTGTATTTCTTAAACAGCTCGTACAAAATCTTTATAAAACCCTTTGAATTAAAGCTGAAAGTCTTTGCTTTGATCACATATATTACACACATACATAATTTACAACCCACTATGGTGGTGTTTAGAGGCAAAACTACAAAAATTCTGTCTTTGGGCACTGCAAGTACTGGGCCACCTTCTTACACCTACACGCGCTGCTCGGCCAGGAAACCCATGCCATGAAGCTTCCAGCACACAGTTCTTGCGCTGATGCCAGAGGACTTTTGGAACACTGCAGTTTGAGAGCCAGCAGAGCATTGGTGACTTTTACACATTATGTGCCTCAGCACACAGCAACCCCCTCTCTGTAACTTCATGTGGTCTGCCACTTCACAGCTAAGCTGCTGTGGCTCCTGTGGTTTCCTATAACACCACTTACAGTTGATCATGGAATATCTAGGAGGGAAGAAATTTCACAAACTGATTTGCAAGTACTATGGTCAAATTACAGTGAGCTCTTCCGAAGGACCCATCTTTCACAAATGTTTGTAAAGGCGGACATCATGGCTAGGTGCTTGATCTTATTAGCCTGTGGCAGTGGGGATGAAAATGCTGAATTCAAAGATTAAAACAATACTTTCCTCAATAGTTATAGTGTAGTTTTAACTGACAGCTCCCTGTTGGGGGAAAAAAAGCAAAAAATTTCTATGGCCTGTGTGGAGACGCTGAAAAACATTTAGATTAATAATAACAGGGATAAAAACAAGCAGTTTACTAAACATCATCATACAACTTCTTTTAAAAACAAAAGAGAGAGAGAACACTTTTTTTTTTTTTTTGCAGATTGTCATTTTGAACAGGTATAGCAGGTACTTTAGGGACTGGCACTAATTATCTAAGTACTTATTATCTAAGTATTATCGTCTGTCCTTCCTGCTGATGATCAGCATCAAACCAAACGCTGCTCACCGCTCGCAGAAACGTGACTAACTTCCACCAGCGAAGAGACATCAACGGCGGATATAAAATGACACGATAAAAGTAAAGTAATTAACTTAGCCATCCAGCACCTGCGTGGTGTGGGGGACTCGCGGAGTATCACAAATCAGACCTTTCAGAGGTACGTGTAAGAATTAGCTACCGTTTGAGCAAGAAGGTTTTCGTTTTTCTAATACAGACTTAAATATTTAAAAATTGTAAGAGTGGTTGCTGACCTTAATTATAAAATTCCTATGACGACAGTATTTAAAGAAAATGAGTAGAAATCTCAACCTTTCACTGTATGACTAAGAAGCTATGCTAGCTAGCTTGACAGCTAACATTAGCTTGTCTTATGTCCCCGCTTTTTTTTTTTTTTTTTTTTTTAAATAAAACAGATTGTAGCAAATTTGAAACGAGTGTCTGCTGCTCTTGAGGAACCAACCTAAGCGAACTGGATCTATAGCGGGTATATTTACCTTAGCAAGCGGCTGTGCGTGGCAAAATGTCAACGCAAAACAGAGCCAAGACTGTTGTTTAGTGAGCGCTGTGTTCCGGGTTAACATAAGGTACGTCACTTCCTTTATCTCCCACGTTGCTTTGTTGTGATGTTTGTATCGACGGTCAGTGTTTTCACATAATCTCAATAATATCGAGTTTTTCCACATGAATGATTATATTAAGATTCCGCATGCGTTATTTGTTCAACAAATAACGCATGCGGAATCTTAATATAATCATTCATGTGTTATTTGTTGAATTAATTTAATTAATTTTTTTTGTTTTTGTTTTTTTGTTTGTTTGTTTGTTTTTTTTGGGGGGGGGGGGGGTCATGATAAGCCAAGATAAACAAAAACAACATGGTGATAATTAAAATACTTTAAAAAATCTTTTTAAAGCAAAATTTTATCTGGATGCTCTTTTATGCCAAACACCTTTGCTGTACCTATTGCTCTATTGTGGGCTCCTCTTGTATTTCTATTTTCTTTCTTTTTTTCTTTATTTACATGTTTAAATGGCGTGGCCCAACAACACCAGAGCCACAGGTGGGAGGGGGCAGAAGAAATGATAGATAGATCAAGAGGGAAAACAGAAAGGGGGGTGGGGAATACTTTTTTAAATACTTTTTTAATTCTTTTTTAAATGTGTGTTTCTGATTTAAGGGTTCACGCCCTTACATTTTATACATTACCAGCAGAAATACAAAAATGTATAACATATATTCCACATATCATGTGATCTCATTTGGTGTCTTGATAAGTCATATAGATGCACAGCAAAACAATTTTTACCCAAAATCTATATATATATATATATATATATATATATATATATATATATATATATATATATATAAATGCTATCATAGAAACCAACATTGGCAGATCAACCATAATGAAAAGTTTTGATGTACACTCAAAATCACATTCTGGGATAAAGATATAGCTTCAGTGTCTTACAGCTACAGCATAATGGGATGCAAATAATTAGCTTACATGTGTAAATGGTAACATAAGGTAAAATCTGTTCACTTCAGAGTCCCGTGTCACAGAAAAAAATTGGCTACAGCGCCCTAAACTGTCCACCCAGTAAGGCAAACTGTTTGTCCCAAAGTTCTGTTGTTTTTTTGTAACTTTTTTTAGTTTCTGAATGGGAGCAGTTTAGATTGCTGGACAACACAGCAGGAGAAACAAGTAACTCCTTAAACTTCATTGAGAAGCAGCAGCCATTTGCAGAAGTATCTCTTAGCTAACCAAAAACATAACAACAGATGCAGACCTAGGCATCACTAACAATCTGCAGCAAGCAAAGTCTTCTTTTTGCTTTGAGCTTTGTAGGCCACATTTGGCATCCAGAGTCTTACATTCTAACTTTGATCCTTACAGCTTCAGCTTATACCACCTACTAAGTCACACATTGTATATTATAAAGAGCTTCACTGCTCATTCTTCACTCGCATTGTGGCTCTCAGATGGTAATGTTTGTGCTTCATTGTTAGACCGTACTGTGGGGTCAGGTCTGGATCCTCTCCAGGCATTGCTTTAAAATGTAGTTTCTGAATGAGGATTGCCAAGAAGAGGAAGACTTCATTTCGTGCAATGATTTCGCCAATGCAGCGCCGCTTTCCCATGCCAAAAGTCATCACCTTCTCTCCCTCTACCTTGTTGATCTCAGTGCCATCAGCATTCAGGAAACGTTCTGGCTTGAAGGAAGCTGGATCTTCCCACAGCTCACTGAAACATCCAGAGAATAAAGAAATAAAATGGTTTGCACTAACAGCTTTGAAAGCATACAAATTTACTGATTTAAGCAGGATTTGGGGAAGGGATTGGGGACTACTATCGTCTTTATTCGTCTTTACTACCAATAGGGGTGACCTGGTGAAAGATACGTAACCTTATTTCTGTGGTACTGGGCAGCTTTGAATATGAATATTTAGCCAGTCTACTTCATTCGTTTTGGCAAAGATAATATATATCAAATAAAACTTACGGGTCATGGTTGATCTGCCACTGATTGATGAAGACACAGGTGTCTTTGGGGATGAAGTAGCCATTCAGTGATGTGTCTTTTGTGGTGCTAAAAAAAAAATAAAAGACAACGGACAAAGTGTCAGTCTATTCATTCTTACGACTGTAACAGCTCTGCTTTTGTGTCCATTTTTGCATAGTTCTGTGACACTTAGCAGCTCATTAACACCTCATTTTTAGAAGTATCCTTGTACTTTCTTACATATAAAATGAATGAACCTCACCAGTGCGGGATTGTGAAGGGCAGGTATGAAGAGTGGCGAAAGAGCTCCAGGATGTAGGCCTCCAGGAAGGGCAAGTTGTTCCTGTCAGAGATAACAGGTGTACGATCCAGACCTACTTTTTCCTCTGAAAATGAAATCACAAAATATTAAGATGGAGGTTTCACCCTCTGGCTGTCAATGATTAAAGAATCACAGCTAGCCATTCAGCTTTGAGGGCAGCAGAATATGGCTTACAACTTCTTATGATTTAGTTATTCTTTTATTAAAAAATCTCCTGTCATGGGAGCTAACTACAATAAATGTATTCTGTGCTAAAAAGCTGGACTTACTAATTTCTTCAAAAACTCTGTCCTGGATCTCAGGGTAAGCCACAAAATACATGAGTGACCATGACAGAGCAGTGGAGATGGTGTCAAAACCTAGAAGAGACACAAAAGTTCTGTGAGAACATGTATCTTTTTTAGCTTATGTTCCCTTGTGATTAGGTCATTTAATACAAAGGTAAAATATTCCTACCTGCCCCAAACAGATCATTGACGATTCCGACAATCTTCTCATCTGACATCTGGACATTTGCATTCTCGTCCAGCTTTCTGTCATCGCAGTGATTGATGAGGGAATCTGTGATGTCGCGGATGTTGTTCTGAAAGTAGAACACAGGACCATCTAAATTAATCTCAAGCATACACTAAAAGGGGAAACAATATCTGTAAAGGAGAATGAGATATACAATAATGCATAGACTGTGGCATACCTTGTCAAAGGTGGCATAGTGCTCACTGACGAGCTTTTGAACAAACTTGTTGAAGCGATCATTGATGCTCACAAACTTTTCCATTGCAGTGCTGGGCAGGTACTGAAGAAGAGGGATGAAGTCTGCTGGGTTACCACTGCCCACCACCTTAACGAAATCATCACTGAGGGTCACTAACCCAACCAGCTCATCGTCATGGTGGTCATAGCGCCGGCCAAAGCACATGCCACAGATCACATTAGCAACAGAGACAACAACATAGCGGAAGGGGTCAAAACTGCCTTCGCTCTTCATGACAGTGTTGAGTTCTTTGATCAGATACTCAGTCTCTTTGCTGATATGTTCCTCCAATGCACATGAGTACTCTGGGGTTGTGCCCTCCAAGGTGGAAAAAGAGCGCAGGGCACTGTAGGCCAGCTTTCTGCGGGCACGCCAAATGCCAGCTTGGTCTGTACTGAAAGTCAGACTCTTGCCATCATTGATGTAGTGGAAGCTGTACAGGTCAGGTCTGCCTGCAAAGTCATCCCCTTGTTTGATGAGAGCCTGCCGAACAGTTTCATTACCGCTTAAAACGACCACAGGACGCATGCCGATCTGGACCTGGAAGACGTCACCGTAGCGTTTGCTCATAGCAGTGAGACTCAGGTAGGGTCTTTTTCCCAGCTCTAGCAAGTTACCAATGATAGGCAAAGACTTTGGCCCAGGGAGTTGGCGAAGCCCCTCGGGAATCTTCTTTTGGGCATTCTTGATAATCAGGTAGCTCAGACACACTGTTGTCAAAGCCACCAAAACATGTGATACTGACAGTGCGCCAATGAATGGCAGTATCATTGACGCCATGACAACTGTTTTTTTTTTTCTGGCTTCAACCTGTAAATTAAATAGGAGGTGCATTACAGCAGTGAAGACAGTGAGAGGGAGAAGTGTTACGCAACATGTTGAGTACATGAACCATAAAGTTTGAAGTAACTGAGATCTGTGAAAGTGCATGCATTTGTT
This sequence comes from Archocentrus centrarchus, assembly GCF_007364275.1. Classification (NCBI taxonomy): domain Eukaryota; kingdom Metazoa; phylum Chordata; class Actinopteri; order Cichliformes; family Cichlidae; genus Archocentrus; species Archocentrus centrarchus. Next base: position 30,491,794 of record NC_044348.1, read on the forward strand.
TGACTTTTACTGTTCAGATTCTCCACAGCACTTTTTACAAGTATTCTATGCAAAGTAGTGGGCTATGTGTGTAGGTATAAGTATATTACACCATGCTATGACTCATAGAAAGACCAGTGACTAAAAGATGCAAATACAAAGAAGTGCATGAAAGTTATTCTACTAGAAAGAATCTAAATTCAGCATTTCTCTTTGTTTCTCAGCTATAAAGGAGTCTACTACCTTTGTGCAATTTTGCATATGCATGTATTAAGCTTACCTTTGTTGAACTGATGAAAAAGGAACGGTGCTGTGATCCTCTAGTACTTCTCCAAAGTGCAAAACTACTGTTTGGAAGAGTTAAATTTCAGTTTGATCTCTTGACGGAATGGGCTCTTCTTTTATAGTGTGCTCTACAGCTTGATTGGCTGCTGTTTGTGACGTAACTTGCCCCCCTCTCCCTCCCGTTCCCTCCCTTTTTGTCATGAATGAAGTTAGTACAGAAAAAAAGGTGTGTGTGTGCGCGCGTGTGTGTGTTCTGAAAAAAAATCTAATAAATACACAGAGAATTCTTCATATATGCGTTCTCTCTCTCTTTATATATATATATATATATATATATATATATATATATATATGTATATGTATGTATTCCACCGTTTACTGTTCTGCAGCTGGATTTCAATTGATTTCCAGGCGAAAAGATGTGTTTGGCATCGATTTTTATGCTCTATCTGGGCTATGAAATATAATGTATATGATCATGTGTTATACCTGTATCATGCAGATTGATTATAGTCGGAGCCCGTTAGCTAAACTATCCGCAATGTGCCAGCTTTTTCATCTTTTACTTGAACTTTCTGAATTTATTAAATTTATTGAATCAAGTGGTTTAGACTGAGAGGCAAAAATATAGTTTTTATTTTGCATCAAATGATTGCAAGCTGTTACATCTCCATGATTCTTGTCCGAGCATCGGAATTACAGCCCACTGTTTGAAGTTTGCGTCATTTAAAAATGATAATTTGTTGAACTGCAAAAGGACACGGTGTGTAAAACCTTTGGGATTAGAAAGGGAGTTTGTGACAACCCCCACAGTAACCTCCCAGGCGAGTTTAAGTCCTGATAAAACACTCAGATGCCATTGCGTGCTTGTACCTGTTAGTTCTGCGCTGGAGTTAAAGATTGACCAGTTGCGTGAGAGCGAAGTGATCAAACCCTCAACTCTCCTTTGAAGGGGATGCTAGAGGGGAGGGAGGGCGGGAGGGAGGGCAGCAATCAGGCTGCAGTGCTGGGGTAGATAAGTTCAATACTGTTGCTAATTGTCCCCTTTTCAGCCTTTCATAATAAGATTTTCTGAGTACGTGTTTTTGCAGAATTCTGTCAATTAGGGCCTAACAAAGACAATTTTAATAATTTCATTACATAAGTGAATCTTTTTTTTTAACGCATTTTCCCTGCAAGTATGAAAGTACTGTGTTTAAGTATTTTCCTTAAAAATGTAAAGTATTTACTGTTTTACGCCTGCATGATTTTTAATAGAAAATAAATATAAAATTCAGTGTTTTTAAGGTTTCAAAGTTTAAACTCTTATTTTTAATTCCACACCTGGGATTCAAACTATCCTCATTTGCCTGAACACATGTTGCACATTGCGGGAGTCTCCAACACCAAACTCTGCACCTCCACTGATTTTAAGTTTGTGTGATCACAGATATCAAAATGTGTCACTGTGAAGTTCTGTGGAAAGAAGATTACTTTCTTCAGTATAACCTTTCATCATTTTGTTTTCCAAGTTTCCTTTTACAATCAACTTCCCAGTTATGTGTTCAACATACAATCATAATTTATCATCACAGGCCAATTATACAGATGCATTTTATTTACTAATTATTTGATTATGTTAAATGTGTAATATTCAGAAAATTTGTTCAATTATGACGTGAGCGACTGGAGGTGTAGGCTGAATGTTTAATGCAGTGATAACTTCTTCAAAAAGTTAATTTCCTCTGAAAATCCGTGTGCGTTGTGTGAATCTGGAGCTTTAATAAGGCTTTAAAACTAATTCTGAGAACTTGTATTCAATCCACCAAGATCATACCACTGCCGTAGAAATGCATATATGATGAACTAAAGTGTTGACTTACTGGGTAATATTGCCATTTTATTTTATTTTATTTTATTGAGAAAAAAATTCAATCAATGGCCAAGGGGATCTTAAAAAGTACGTGCCTAATGTCCATTATACCATGAAGCTTCATGGTATAATGGACATTAGGCACGTACTTTTTAAGATCCCCTTGGCCATTGATTGAATTTTTTTCTCAATAAAAAAATAAGTTTTTTTAACCTTGAAGAATAATAAGCAGGTCTTTTAGGATTGTGTGCCTTGTTTTCTACGAATTACACATTTAATCTCATCTCATTCATTAATAAGCAGCGTGACATGAAAAATCTCTCATTTGTATCTCCAAAATTGCCTCCCTTAATTTAAAAACATTAACCAGGCGTGATCTGACCTCTGAGTGTAGAAGCTAAAGAGCCGAAAACAGAAATTTATCATCGATAAATGTGTTTTGACATATTTTATTTATCATAGCCTTTCTGATAAAGAGTTAGAGATGTGCCTTTACCTTTAGAGGCTAAAGACATTAATCAACTGCATCAACGGACTATGCTTTCTTCAATGTTGTTTATTTGTTTTTAATATTTAAGATCTCGATAAATAAAATAAACTGTATCAACTGACTGTGCGTGATTTTTTTTTTCGTGAAAAATTGATTTAAAAAAGAAATCTAGTTTTTTTGGTTGAAAAAATAAATGGCTGTAGCACACATGCACAACGCATTTGTTTGTTTGTTTGATGTATAGATTATGTGTTTGTTTGTTTGCTTATTAATATGCTATAAACTCATGAGGAACTTTAAATAAATAATGCAAGCAAAAAACTTTTCTTCGTGCATCTACGGCGCTTAATCCGCGAGGCTGAAGTCTGTCCTGCTCCACCGGGACTGAATGTTGATTCTCCAGAGACTCTATGCCGTGCGCCACGGCGCTGCGCCTCTGGTGCTGCAGGTTGCGTGAGAAGCGGAGCTGCCGTCCAGAGGGGAGGGTCTCGGTCTTCTGGACAATCCTAAATCTGCTTGGTCAAGTCACGCGAAGGCAACTGCCTCTGGAAAAGACACAAGGGTTTTAAACCTGCAGAACAAAGAGCGCAGACAGTTTTTTTTTCCCACCCTGCTTGGGCACGAAGGTGCACATATTTGCGCGCTGTAGCTTCTGTAAATGCGAGGATCTTGGGGCTTTGGAGTCATGCAATCTGCCACTCAGGCTTCATTCACTGCAGTCATGCAACACCGTGGGGCCATTCTGAGCTGCCAAACAGGCGAGAATCCACCCAAACCAGGCAAAGAAAGTTACGAAAACTGAAGCTTAGGAACAAGGTGAACCAGTCACGCTTTCTGTCACGCTGCAGGTTCCAGAGGTATTTGAAGGATAGAGAAAAAGTGGATGGAGTCTTTAGGCATAACCAAAAATTAATTTCAACAAAAGCTGTCAGCACAGTAAAAAAAAAAAAAAAACTTTTAAATTTGTGATCATGTATGACCATCTTTAAATATTTTATTTAAAATATAAAGACAAAATTTTGTATAAGTTAAACTAAATCTCTTGTGATGATGAAGTAGCTATGTTTCTGTTCACAGTGTTTAAAATATATCAATATTACATTACATGGCTCTAATAATGTATTTCAAGTGATTGTCAGAAAACCCCACACAAAAGGCTTATAATCCAATTAGTGGGGAAAAAGATTGCGGTTACCTTGCACTGAAAATTTGCAAATGTCATGTAGCTGCAAGATTTTGCCAAGTCAAGTGAGCAAGTAAAGAAGAAACACATTTCAACAGTGTTGGAAATGGGTGATATGAGGGGAATGCAAATTAACTTTAGTGCAGTGCAATGAAGAATAAATAATTCCAAAACCTAGACCAGTATTGCAAAATTACTCTTTGGCATTATATCTATCACATCAAGTGTTTCCAGTGCACACTGATCAAACTTCAGTTGTTAAATTTGTAAGTTGCCTGCTGGGTGTTAATGTGCCCTAGGGATAAAATCAAACCTGATTCAAGCTGAATGCAGCTCTGATTGTGTGTGGACCACCTGACACGGGAGCTGGCTGCATTTACAGTGATCACTCAAACTGTAGGAACGTGTGCCAGATCACAACAGGTGAGCAGCACAGCTGGAGTATGCAGCAAACTCAGGGAACAGGTGAGAAAAGATGTGGCAGCATGGATGTGAATTTCTGTGGTGAGGATCACATTCTTAAAAAAGGATTACAGAGATTATTTGCTAGTACAGAAAGTGATCAGTAGTGCTACTATATAGACACTAAGCTGTGTGAATAAATGACCACAGAGATCACAGTGGCAGGCTGGATATTGGCCGGAAGGTGTCTGGTATTAGTTTGCATGTGTCCATTTCATAGAACTGGTAAAAAACAAAACAGAAAAAACAGAAAATGTTTTGCCCTCAGCCTTAAACCTCTTAAAGAATTGTTGGACATAAAAGCTGGTGTAGTCACTGTGAAGGATGGTAGTCTCTACTCACGCAAAGGTTGTCATGCACACACCTTGAGAGCAGGTGTGTACCTCCGCTTAAGTGTGTGAATGTGTTTCATTGCATACCAGTGCTGTGAGGAGGCTGTTTTTTTTTTTTCTTTGTGGTAGTTTTCATGATTTAGAATCAGTTGAGAAATGAACGCACCTCTCAAAAAACACAGGTAAGCAGCAATTCATTAACCTGTAAAAAGTATATATAAATAACAGGTACTTTTTAACCAGGAAGTGAAAAAATTATTTTGCAAGAGTGTCCTGGGCCAAGATAGGCAGCGCTGTCCTAGCATATTTATCAGCGGTGAGAAATTTGTGCTCAAGTACAGGAAGATCATGCAAGCTCCACATAAGAGAACTCCCCACTTGGGTTTGAACCCAGAACCCTGTTGCTGTTAAGCAAGAAATGAAGAACTATTTAGATAAGCACATGTAGTCCACTAGTGATGTGAGTTCTATTGACCAAAATGTGACATGACACCGATTAACTTACAGTTACAGTTCTGAAGAGCAAATCCATGACAACTTTCATCAAAGTGCATCAAACATCTAATATTTTGTGACGATGATTCAAAAAAACCAAGTCAAAGTTGGGCATCACCCCAGATGATAAGTCCACAGACTTTCAAAAATACCCCCCCCCCCCCCCCCCCCCCCCCCCCCCACACACACACACACACACACACAGGGCAAACACATTTTTGGTATATGATGGGGTTTTGACTTAAACCTCACATAATACTTGCTTAAAACCATCCTAAATGTTCTTGAATAAGACAGTGGAGGTTTACCTGGTCTGGAATGGCTGTACTGATGTGCCTCAAGGGAACTAAAACAAACCAGAAAATAGGAATTTCCCTTCAATGATCTCAAAGGAAGAATCATATTTAATTGTCATCAGCTCCTTGTTGGTGGAGTTCCCCTTGTATTCATTGTCTGAAACAAGTCTCTTTTATATGTGTCTACAGGAACCGAATGGTTACTTCAGCTGTTTAACATTGCTTTTACATAAAAATGTGACTCAGAGGCTGATTTTGAAAAATTAGCCCAAAGTGGAGCAACACAGACAACAGTATCCTGAATCTCAGTACAGAGCGTATGGTGTAATGTAAAACCCCAGGGCCTTAGATTTCCAATGTCTTTCATCACCAGTTTTTTTTTCTTTTTATCTTCTGAAAGATTCCTTCCGAGTCACATCAGAAGCTACAACCATTTTCATTTTCACAGAAGTACTTCACATGATTAGTAACCCGAGTTTCATGTGTAAAATCACCGCGTGCCCTCTAAAGCTTATTCAGTTTCTCCAATAATTGTAAATTCAAAAGCCCAGCTTCAGAGTAACACAAATGTAATAATACAGCACGTCTACTGCAATGAAAACAAAAGCTTGACCAGCAGGACATCAGTGAACAAGCTCCTGGCCTTGCGTGTGCCCCATCGAGCAAACCTTAATAGGATTATTTTGGGCTGCAGGTCATGACACCACACAGGAATGTTGCCTATGACCTAATACAAATTTGCAGCATAAGAATTAACATGAAGCTAAAAGTGGCAAGTTTGTATCAGACACTTCACAGACTAAGATCACTTGCGTTAGCTCATGCCTCACAAAACTGCATTTTTGCTTTGCTGTGTCATCTGTTGCATGTGATATGATCAAAGCTCTTGGGCTAATTTGACAGCCTAAGAATGCAGGGAAGTACTCCCACTCCTCTACTCTAAACACACGTGCTAAAACACAAAGTATGCTTGTGTGTGTTTAATAAAAAAACAATATATATTTCTTTGCTGCATGCAGGGTATAAGTTCTTTTCTTCTATTAGATTGTAGTAATCTACAGCTTACCTGCGTGTTTTAAAAGTTTACGACAGTTGAGTAATGCAACATATATTTGATTATATAACAGTGTTTTATTTATCCTATTTAAGCTGATTTTTTTTTTTAAATTACAGCTCCATGTGATTTTTTTCCAATGTATTTTAAGGGCAAGTGTATCATAAAGCTTGTAATTTGGAGTTTAACTACTAAAAACTATTTAATTATGTTTAGGAAAGGCTTGTGGTTTCAATCAATCAATCAATCAATCAATCTTTATTCCAGACACAAAGATGGTCCATATTAACGTAAAATAGGAAGATAAAACACATAAAAAAAATAAGATAACAGGTTCTAAAAAAAAAGAAAAGAAAAAAGCAGATAATGTTTACTGAGTCACAAATAAATGATGACACCAGTGATTCCACAATCTTGATGTAAATCTGACTGTACTCAGAGCAGGGTTTACTGAGATTGCAATTATGCCATTACATGACACAGATAATCTACACATACACCTGTACATAAAGTTTCTGATCACAGTTCTGGGTACAGCAACATTTACAAACATTTGGCTAGCACTACTCCATCTAGGTAGTTTGAGTAGTAGCCTCATAACATCATAGTATGCTACATAAAGTTTCTGCATGCTGCCTCTTTTGTATTGTCGCCACAAATGGGCAGTGTACATTGGAGCACAAAAGGCTTTAAAAAGAGCTATTTTTACAGAGGGTGAGCACATACCAAATTTTCTGATCAGCATATTAGCTTGTGCATACATCATACGATACTGCTTTGAGTGAAAGTATGGCCATTCTCAAATGTTAACTCTGTATGTTAAAATGATACTTGGGCACTTGGTCAGGACTTCATGTCTTCTTAGTGCATTAAAATGTGCTGCCATGGGGTCCTGACCGAGGGCCCAGTGTGAGAGCTGGAAAAATTTGCTGCAACCGGAGGAACTACTGCAAACAGATTTGACAAAAAAAAAAAAGCAGTGATTACACTACGGGAATGAAGACTTGCTTGGAGATGATAGATCAGACTTTATTTCAAATACAGCATTTTCTGATTAGCACATCTGCTGTTAAGCAGTATTACTTTGGTTTTACAAGCATTCGCTGAAAATACAACACATTATGAATATGCATCTGGTTTTGTTACTGCAGTGATTTTGCAATACATGGCCTCTTGCCCATTTATACTATCAGTCCTGTGTGCTATACACATACAAACTAGCCAACAGCTTGGAAGGCTGGCATTGATATGCACAACTGAATAAAGCCCACATTTGTTGCTGTAAGGTGAAGAACTAAACCTCATAAAAAAAAAAAACCTGGATGTCTGCAGGATTATGTACATGCTACTCTTCATTAGCCTTGTATTTAGCTGTGAATCTTTTGTGTGTGCAATTTTAAATCTGAAAAGTGCAGCTGCTGGTTATGTCAATTTTAGATTTACATGTGACTGAAATGACACTCAAAGAACTGAAAAACTACATCTATTATAAAAATGTATAGTACAGCTTGTTCTCTTCCTTTAAAGTGATCTTCGGACAATTCAGAAGTGATAAAGCTGCAGTTTATCTAAAGGCTAATGACTGGAGCAAGTAATTAAGAGGCCGCAGAGTCAAGTTAATCTTTTAGGTCAAAATAAAAGGCAGAACCACGAGATAACGTGCACTGGAGGGTCATCAAAATCAGCTGTCTCTTACACGCAACCATAAACACTTTGCAGTATCTCTGTGTCTGCATTTGCATGCTGGGAAGACAAAGATTTCATGCGAGAAAGGGTGTGTGTACAGGTGGGGGTGGGGGGGCTGCTGGATCACCTTCCCTTCCTCGCCAGGCGTGAATACCAGATTAGTAACTGAGCTAATGGTTGATGGTTTCCCCTCCCTCCTGTCCCCATAACCCTCCTCTGTTCTTGTGCAAGGCAGTACACTGGCGAGCTGTGGCAGGAACAATAGTTGCGTGCGGAAATATCTCGGTCATTTATCTTTCTGTCACCGCTTCCTGAGCGGAGCATGAAGGTGTCATAACTCAAGGAACAGGCAAGGAGAGAGAGATCATAAAGGAAAAAAACCCTTGGGATTGCGTGTCTAAGTAGAGTCATCAACAGTGCTACACCCCCCCCCCCCCAAAAAAAACAAAAAACAAAACAAAAAAAACAAAACAAGAAAAATGCCAGAACAGGGACATCAATCAATCAATCAATCAATATATCATTCAAATATACTTTATTGTCCCCACAGGGAAATTTGTTTTGGACATCATACAAAAACAAGCTGCTACCACAATAATACAGTATAACAATAAAAGTCATTTTAAAAATGCATAAATACCCCCCCCCCCCCCAAAAAAAATAAAAAATTCAATAAAAACAGTCAGAAACATGAAAACAACAGAACACATATTGCACATGTTGCATTCCCACACACATTCCTACAGTGAGCAAGCCAACAAATCAGTTAGCTAGAGCATCATGAACATGGTCTCTGTGTGAATATTTGGCTCATTTTATGCCTTTTTTTTTTCCCCTTCATCTTCCACATCCTCTTTAGCCCTTCTCTCAGCACTTGGTATTTCTTGAGCTTCTCGTGTTCTTTTTTTCTGATGTTGCCATCGCTGGGTATTGCTAGATCTATCACTATGGCTTTCTTCCACTGTTTGTCAATTTGTCCGTCTGTATTTGGAAGTCCCACAGGATCTTAGCTCGGTCACTTTCAACCACGCTTGGGGATGTACCCTCTTTTGAACTCAGGATTTCCAGGCCATACTTGGCACAGATACTATGCCAGCCACTTGTTCCATGAATGCCCTGCCTGCTAGCATTTTGCACCCTGCTGTTATGTGCTGGATTGTCTCAGGGGCATCTCTGCATGTCCTGCACCTGGGATCTTGCCTTGTGTGGTAGACCTCAGCCTCTATTGAGCTTGTGCTTAGAGCTTGTTCCTGTGTTGCCACGATTAAAGCCACTCTGCTGTCTTTCCGCCCAGCTTTGTCCAGCCATAGGATTTTTCGATATCAGTCACTTCGTCAATCTGCCGGTGGTACATGCTGTGCAGAGGCCTGTCCTTCCATGATGGTGCCTGTTCTTGCTCCTCTTCTTTCTTGGGTTTTGGCTGTCTGAGGTATTCACTAAGTGCAGATCAATTGTGGTCCTCTGTCTGATGTACTCTCCTTGTTTCATCCAGTAGAGTGGTTCTGACACACACTGGTCCTCAGCCTCCTTCCGTCCTTCTGCGTAGCGTACAGTCTAGGGTGCACCACCACCTTAAACACGCACATAAATGACAACAAATGAGATCTTCATACCTCTGCTATAAATTCATACTGCATGAATTAACTTATCGTGCCATGGGAGAAACATATAGAGGAGGCCCATGAGAGGAAGAACAGCAAGTATCAGGGACTTGTTGAGGAGTGTAGGAACTGTGGTTAGTGGACACACTGCCAGGCTGTTGAGGTGGGCTGCTGAGGTTTTGTGGGTAGTTCCCTCTGCAAAGCCCTGACATTGCTGGGTGTGATGGGAGCAGCAAAAAGGGGAGCCATACGTTCCATTACTGAAGCGGCAGAGAAAGCCACAAGGTGGCTTTGGATTAAGAGGGGAGACCCTTGGCTTGTTGCTGCTGGGAGGCAAGCAGGGACTTGATCACCCCAGCTGGGTCACCTGGAAGAGGGGGTCTGATGTTGACCCGAAACCTCCAGTGAACCCAGGAACATCACTGAAGATGCATCCCAGAGCATCGTAGTGATGTATTTAAAAACCTTTCCAAAAATTCCTGGATCCAGATTGACTCCAATTAATTTTTAGAAGAGAAGCCAGTAAATGAGGGTGTTGGGGTCATGACCCTGTTTGCGTGTCTAAGCCATGACTTTATGCTGATGGCTGATACATCTTCCCGCCTCATGCAACAAAAATATTTAAGGCTCCTTCAATCAATAGCTTTTAATGCATTAACATTGCGTATGTAAAATGTAAAAGGCGCTGCTGCTCATGATGTCAAACCCACTGAAAACTATTACAACCCAGTTAGACTGTTTTCAGGCTGTAGTTACTGATCTGATAAATGGACTGTGCTACCAAACCAAAAAGAAAGCTAGTTTCATCTGAATCTAAAATATGATTTATCATTTAATATTTCAACCACAATCAGGGGAAGAAAAAAACTTTAAAATGTATTGTTAAAAAGATGGATTGTTAAAAAGCAGACACCTTTATTGAAGGTCACCCCTGTTGTATCATTATCTGATTCATTTTCTATTGGATAAACAGTGTATGGATTTGCTGTTGCATTCATTCTGGTGGCTGATCTCTGTTCCTATTCTTTTCGTCTATGGAGAAATAAGATATGGCTAAGCTTGGCACGCAAAACAAGTCACGCATGACACAATTTGACCTCTTATGCACTGTTCACACGCAAACACAAACGCACGCACACATACATTATGCCCCCAGCGTAACCTTCATTCTCTCTGCAGTGCAAACCAACGGGCTGTCAACGAGCTTGTCGTCTACAGGTTAAACCAAAGAGCACGAGTTCAGTAAAGAGGTCTCACTCTGTTTCATTTTAGAGAACTGACCAAAGAAATCGATTCATTGTGTTGTAACCTATTGTGTTGACATCAACCATCCATTTTCTTTCACTTATCCAAATTCTTTTTTTTTCTTTTTCAGACATTAAAATCATGCCCAGATATAAGAGATAACTAATACTTCTTAATACAATGGACTTGAAAAAACAGGGGGCAAAAAGACAAAAGAAGGGAAGTTTAGGTCCAAATGTTCAGGCCGGGAAACTGAAGCATTTTTTTCTTCCCGAGTGAGTCCTCTCTCAACAGACGATCTGCGAGTTAATCATTGTGCATTGCGTGCAGACTGTGTTTGCTCGGACAGAGCCAAGGGTCGGGAGGTTGTGTACAGAAAGAGCCGAGGGAGGTATCCTTCACCCTTCGCTATCAAAACAATCATCGGCCGTTTTCTTTTTTAGACAGCACGCAAAGTTTAAAAAAAAAAAAAGAGAGAGAGAGAGAAGAAAAAAATGCATTTGAGCAATTACGGAGCGATTCTGCATTTGTATGCCAGCTAGATATGCTTTGCAACGCATATTGCCCCTCTCATAAGCAGATCAGCCATGCATAAGTTAAATCAAAATCCGCAAGCATAATTAACAATAAACTATAGTATGAATGCATCTTACGATCCACACAGCAGAGCCTCATATTACAGATTGTCACATATCAGCATTTTGTTGATGAGTCACCTACCTTAGTAAAGTAGGTTATGGTTCAATAAATATAACAACAGTGCTTTTGAGTGACTGAGCATTGTGCATCCAAGTGTTGCACTGGCTTTTAACGTTGGATACTTTTTAACAGAACAGTTCATACGTCGTTGCAACCTTTTTGAACAAATGACTGATTTACTTATTTATTTTTTTGTGACTGGAGTGTGTTTGTCTTCTTGTGCCAGCCCTGTGACAGACTCATGCCACGACAGCTAGGGTAGGCGCCATCCCTCTGTGACGCTGAACAGACAGAATTAAACTGCATCGTGCTCGGTAAGGCTTGGATGCGGCTGCTCAGCAATCGAGCTAATCAGAAGGCCACATGAAATCTGAAGGTCTGCCGAAAGTTGACCTCTGCACACTATGCGCCTCGCGTCCGTCATTTTACGTGGCCTGTTGCTGTCATTCCCAATCGCTTCCTCTTTGGTGTAGTACCACTAACAGTTGACTGCGGAATATTTAGTAGTGAGGAAATTTCACGAGTGGACTTGTTGCACAGATGGCATCCTATTACGCTACTACGCTGGAATTCACTGAGCTCCCGAAAGCGACCCATTCTTTCACAAATATTTGTAGAAGCAGTCTGCATGCCTAGGTGCTTGGTTTTATACACCTGTGGCCATGGAAGTGATTGGAACACCTGAATTCAATGATTCAGAATGGAAAAAATAATGTTTTAGCAGCTCCTGTTATGTAAACCAATATAATAGAGACAGTGGTAGAGGCAGATATCACCTGACGTGTCTTTTGTAGGTACTGAACCCTGATCATTCTCTCAGCTCTAGATCCTTTCAGGAGAGACCTTTCACTTGAGTTGATAACCCTTCTAATAAATTCAGTCGCTTTAGGGAAAAAAGAATGACAGGACTGCGTTACAACGCTCGTATGGACTCTGTTTTTATTCTGGTCAAATTATTTTCATGTGTGTTCAATTTAGTTCAATTTAACTGTAATTGTCATCACAGATGTCAACATTGTGCAAATATGCACTCCATTATCCATTACTCCACTGTGATTACTGTGACTAAAACTTGCTCATCCGCCAAGTAATTATAATCACCATATAATATCTGGGCTGCCATGAACTTGCAAATCTCTGAATTTGCAGAGATGCAAAGTAAAATGAAAGGGAGGGAACCAGAGGGAAAGACAGGGAAAGAGGAGAGCTAAAAATCACATAAAATGAAAGTTGAGACAGGGACACCTGGATGCACCTGTGCCATCTTAAATCCAAAAATAATTCAAAGTGCAAAAAGTTTTTTTTTTTTTTCATATGAGTAGTATCTGATCTCTGGGGTCCTCTCTTAGTTTGCAGATTTTGTGTAGATATTGGAGAACATACATTTCAAAGAAACAGAGAACCCCATGTTTATGTCAATAACTGTTAGCAGCATCATGCAAATTGGACACTAAAGCCCACCGTGTTTCCACACGGCTCACGAGTTAACTGTGCATCTACTGCCAGAAAAGGGTGCTGCCACGTCCTTTGCACATTGTACTTTGGACACTTGATTGTTTTTGTCATGTTAGTATTTTGTTTGTTTTTTTACAACTTTCTTGCCAAAAAACTAAGCATAAATTTCTTTATCAGTCATTTATTTTACTATCAACATAACCCAAAATAATCTCTAACCTTCTCGTTACTTTATTTCTGTGGTAACAAACTGTCACATTAAAATCTGTTGAAGTTTATTACTGATTTATACACATTCATTTTTTTTTTTTCATTCAAAAACAGTGCAAATCTAAAGAGAATGATCAGAGATGAATAATTCCCTTGTGTGGGGAAGCTCTGGTTATGCAGGTACACGTGTAGCACTCGGACTATTGTGTGCCAAGCTTTATCTCCTTAATCAGTTCTCTTTGCCACAAGTTAATAATTTGTGTATGCCAAGGATCAGACACACTGGATTCATTATACTCAGTGGGAGAAAGGAGGCTGGATGAGGACACTGTGGCTGATAATGCTGACTTAGTTGGTGGACAATGGTGTGAATTACACAGCCACTGTCCCTCTTTCTGTACCAGCGGGGACAGATTTAATTGTGCGAACTGTAAAGCACTCCAACATCTGATCCTTCTGTCTCATTCATTATGCTCTTTTAAGCACCGCAGTGAGTGACAAGGAGGTCGATAAGGATTAGGACTGACACATCTGGACAGTGGCCTTGTAATTGGGTGTGTGTGTGTGTGTGTGTGTGTGTGTGTGTGTGTGTGTGTGTGTGTGTGTGTGTGTGTGTGTGTGTGTGTGTGTGTGTGTGTGTGTGTAGTGGCATTTATGTGTGCACATACAGCTGTAGCTGCAGCTGTAGGTGCGTGTCTGACAGGGCCAGACTGTTAACAGTAGGTACAGTTATAAAACATGAAAATGAGCAAATATTCCAGTTTTATTATGCAATCAAAGAAGTGGCAGATTAAAAAAGAAAAGTGTGCTAAGAATGCCGGCTGGTGTGTTTCATGCTGGCGTGTGTGATAAGCAAAAGCAGTGATAGATCAGCTTATTAGTGCGCAGGCTTCGTACGGCAGGAGATTAAAGATGTGTTCATGATACTGGAATGTTAAAGAGACACAACAGAAAGTACAGGAGAAACTGCCACACCTAGCTTATGTATGTATATCACAATGCTTGTGAGTGTGTTATTTGCTATTGCAGGTATGTGTGGAGTTATGGTGGATGTGAATGTGTGTGAAAATGACAGTCAGAAGAATCTAGATGCTCGTTGCCAATGGGTGCAACCTGGCTTAAATAAATTTTGATTCCTGCAGGGCAGCAAGGCATCCACCCATCTCTGGGACATGAGCATCTCATAAACACCACAACAAAACTTTGGCTCATTTCTCAACAACAGACCATCACCCTGCCTGTGAAAACTTATTCTGATCTGATCTGAAGCCAGTTTTCAGTTTCCAAAAGTAATTTATGAGCACAAAAAAAGAACAAACACGCTTTCTGTTGGACAAGTGTACCATTGGATTGAATGGCTTTGATGTTGGACGGGATCATTCTAGATAGTTTAGTTACAAACTTCTTTGATGCATTAAAATAACACAGTTTGTTACATGAAACTGGAGGATTAAATGCAAATCAAGCACAATTAAATTCAAATTTTCACATTTCTGACACTGGAAGTGAACTTGAGTCAGCTGTCTCTGTCAAAGGTAGGTTACAATTTTTTCAAGACCTGAAGTACAGTACTGTGCAAAAGTCTTGAGGTATCCCTTTTTTTGTTTCTTTTTTTCTTTTAATTTTCCTCCAAGGAGCCAGACTTTCTGGCCATTCTTAAGGAAGGGAAACAGGGAGAAAAGCCAGAGGTATGACTACATAAGAACTTGACTGAAAACCAGTAGAACCAGGTTTTATGGGGTGAAAACCCTACAATGAAACATTATCAGTCATAGACTGGTCTCCCCAGAGCCTGGACCCCACCATTATTGAAGCTGTGTGGGGTCATCTTAACAGAAAATAGAACAAAAAGCAGCCACTATCCAAAGAAGAGCTTTGGAATTTCCTTCAAGAAGAAGTTTTTGCTCTAAATACTGTTTTTCATTTTATGCTTGCACAGGTTTCAAGAAATTATTGCAACTGTTTCCCATTTTCCTAAAAAAATATAAAGAAATGAAAGGTGGCTCGAGACTTTTGCAGAGTGCTGTGATCACTGGCCATTTGAAAAAAGCATTTTATGACTTAGAAATCTATTTCCTGACTGACATTTTTAGCTATTACTTCAGTATATTCACTGTTTTTTTTTTTGATGCCATCTCTTTTATGCACCAGTCATTCTGGCTGCAAAGTGCCTGCACAACACGATGCTGCTGCTGCTTTGCCCCAGTCTTAATCTGCTGCATCCGAGTTGATTATTAATGCACAAAAATGCATGCAGTAGTTTCATAAACAGACTCAATTTTTTTGTTATTTTCTCCAAATTAGAAGTAGGACTCCTGATTACACAATGCACCATCATAAAGCATTGCACACTAGTCAAACATGAGTAAAGGAGCTATCCTGATACAGGTGCATGAGAACCTCTGTGATTGCAAAAAAAAAAACAAAAAAAAAACTGCAGCTGCAAATCCATGCAAGGTGTAAGAAGAGCACAACAAAAAGGAAAGATGTACTTGCATGGGTGTGGTGCCAACTATGTAGTTGCTTCAGTTTCTTGTTCACAATGTTAAGTGAGTATTTAAGTATGCCACTTTGCATTCCAGTTCTCACAGCATGACTCATACATTTGCTTTCGAGCACTCAGCGGTCTGGACTTGCACATAGATCTTGTTAGGGAGATACTCTCAGTGAACACAGTCAGATGTATATTTAGGATTTGGTTAAAAAAAAAAAAAGAGGTCAAAGACAGACAGAGAAATCCACAGTTTGTTATCTCTGTGTGACATCTAATGACTATGCTTCAAATATTCTTGGTTTATTCAGTGTCATTAAGTTCCTGGGTCCATATAAACAAGTCAGAGACACTGAAAGACACAGATGAATGAAAACCTTTTTGTGAGTGACAGCTCGAGAAGGAAAAACTTTCATATTGAGGACAGGTTTCTTTTAAGTTTACAGTAGAGAAGAACTCTGATGATGTCGACATGAGAGCACTTTACCCTGTTCAAACCTTTGAGTTTTGTTGAAATATAACAATAAAGTGTGAGAGGAGTTTTGCGTCATTGCTTGTTGGTGGTGTAGTGATGGTCAGGTAGGAACAACAGCAATAGAGACAACAACAACAACATCCACTTATAGAGATATTTTTTTTCCCACTGTTTGTTAGAGGAGAATATAAATTAATTTGTTGCACCAAATATCCTTTGTTGTTTCTAAAATATTTTGTAGGTCTCACACAGAAATGGACAGTTCCAGCTGTGCTGGGCATGAATGCACCTCCACCTCCACTAATAACCAAAAATAATAGTTTTAAGGGACTGGATAAACAAATTATGCTCTTTTTTTCTGTAAGGTGTACCTTTGGGGTATTTTAGAATAAAGATGCCTTGCTTTCTTACATTGTAATTACACATTATTTTGAGTTGCAGTGTGCAATGTGCTTCAGTTATTGTGGTTTCAGGTTGAGATGGCTTCTAAAGGACTTTGGTGTGCCCTCTCATTCAGCTCTGAACATTTAATAAATTGTTTCCTGTTCTTGTTCAGTTTGAGTTTAGCATTAGTTATTGACTTGTCTAATAATTTTAGCTTTTCTGTAGGCAGAGGATAGAGAAACATTTTACGAATTATTTATGAATTATGTGTTTGGCTTTCAACCTTTCCAGAGCGTATCATGTCTGTTGAAATGTTGATGTTGCATGGTGTTTTTTTCCCCACCCAATAAAGGCACATTTTAATGCCCTCATTTTATTTTTACTGTGTAATAGACTGTTGCAATGAAACAGTGCATATTCCAACCTTACAGTTTAAGAAATGGAGGTTTGGATAGTGTATAAAACAGCCCACACCCTTAACAATTACTCATATCTGCAATTTAAAAAGTGAAAAATTTCTACTACTGATTTTATAAAAAATCTCTACAGTATAATTAGCATTTCATATATTTTAAAATGCTTCCAAAGTATTCATTAGTTAGAAATACTTACTGTATAATTTGTGTCTCCTTTGCAAATGTTACACTCTCTTTCTGCTGTATTATTATTTCTTCTTTTTCTTTATTTATTTTTTGGCAGCTTTATTTGACAGTGTTTTGCAGTGGAGAGAGACAAGACAGTGCGAGGAGAGATGGGGGAAGACACACAGTAAATGTAATTACGCCGGGACTCGAGCTGGTGCCGTCTGCACTGCCACGCGGTATATGTGGTCGCCTGCTCAACCGCTGAGCCACCCTGGCGCCCTACTGTACAAACATTTTAAGTATTATTATGAACAAAGAGCCATTCGCTATGATACAAATGTAAACTTGGTCTTCATTTAAAATTTTTTATCATTATCATTATCATCATCATTATTAATATTATTATCAGTATCAGCAAAACACAGCAATCACCCTTAGGTCAAAAAGCTGAGTCAACAGTGACTGACTGTGTGTGATTCATAGTTATGCAACAAAGGAATGTGAACATAAAAAAGAATGTAACTTATATTACAATAACCAAGTAACCAAGAGATGAAAAAAACATTAATGTGTGTGTGTGTGTGTGTGTGTGTGTGTGTGTGTGTGTGTGTGTGTGTGTGTGTGTGTGTGTGTGTGTGTGTGTGTGTGTGTGTGTGTGTGTGCGCGCGCGCGCGCTTTACTGAATCCAGGTGACAATTAATACTAAAGCAGTAGAGCAATCCTATCA